>NC_056484.1:10887861-11001991 GCF_008729295.1 Plectropomus leopardus
ATGGCAAAAATGTCAAAATATGACACGTCAAAACAATGGCTAAAAACAACATAGTATAGAACAATGAGACACATTATAGTGTAGCATGTTGAAGAAACGACCAAAAACAAGCAAGAACATCATATTTCAACATGCTAAAAAAAGGACCAAAAATCGCATACTATACTATGGCAAAAATGTCAAAATATGACATGTCAAAAAACTTTTGGTTGTTTTTGTTTCACCAACATGCTACACTATGTTTGCCTTACTATAGTAAGCAATTTTTGGTGGTTTTGACGACATGCTATAAACATTGTCATTACATGAAGAAGAATTTGGTCGATGACAGTAGCCTGGATGTCATCAGATATTACTGTTCTTTGTCTTAATCGATTTCACTCCCCTTTCAGATTATGTCCATTGTACAACCTTCAGCAGCCAGTGCTCTCTAAACTGACTTATACTGGATCCCTCCCATAATTATCTCTATCTGTGAATGAGTTTGAGTCCTGTTTAAGCTGTGACACCTGTGCTTTTATTGTGTTTAACTTTTGTCTCCTGTGCTAACAATTATGCAACACAGTGCAAATGTGTTTGCAAGTTGTGTATAACCAGGTGAAAAGTGACTATGGTTTTTACCAAAAGAGTGAATAATTCAATAAATAGATTCAGGCCACTATGCAATTAGTTCAGACAACAGGGTTTATGGTTTTAGCAATTATCAAATACTTAACATTGAGTTCAAAGCACATCAAAATAACTACTTCCTGTGTCCTTTTTTTCTCTCAGTCTCTATGGGGCAGTTGGTCTATTCTGGGGCCGGACCATCGATTTTTCTTCGCTGGTGATACTGGCTACTGTGCTTCCTTCCAAGAGATCGGACGACGTTTTGGACCATTTGATCTTGCAGCAATCCCCATTGGAGCTTATCTACCCAGGTGATGTATATACACGTAAACTTACTGTCCACTTTATTAGGTACACCTGTACAATCTAACTTAACTGCTCTGCCAAAAAGTCTACTTTAAAAATGTTCAGTTTTTGTTGCATCATGAAGGTTGTATATTGTAGCACAGACTTTTTCTCAGCAGATTTTGGGAAAAACACGGCTGAAACTAATTTTGATAACGATGGTTCAAGATGAACACTTGATCCAAACTGAGCCATCAAGGACTCTGCCTGCTGTATCCATCGACGCCCCGTGAAGCAGAATTTATGGCAGAGATTTATTAGCAATAGATTATACAAGTGTACCAAACAGAGTGGCCACTGTGTAAGACACAACACTAGAGATTGTCATATTTAATAGACCATGCACAGCCAGACATATGTATACTGTTTTGTTCTTCCAGGGATATGATGCAAGGGCAGCATGTAGATCCAGAGGAGGCTGTGCTGATTCACCAAGACCTTCAGGCCAAACAGTCCGTCGCCATTCACTGGGGAACCTTTGCTCTTGCCTATGAGGTAGGAGTATATACACAAAATAGTTTCATTCACATTCTTGCCAAGAGTTTGATGAGGAGTTTGGTAACACTCATCTCAGTTTGAATTCACATTCAACGTGCCAAAAGTTGGGTGAGTATTTCTGTGTTCAATGTTTGACCTGTCGCTCGGCCCCATGAGCAGATGGTTAGCTTAGCGTTCGATTTACAAGAAACTGGCTCCGTTTAAATGTAAGAAAATTCTATGCTATACTATGGCATGTCCCAACGTGCAATTTTATGTTGTTTTCAGCTATTTTTTGAACGTCATATTTTGATTTTTTTTTATGTTTTCTAATTGGTTGTGTGCTTGGCCCAGTCTTTGCTGGTTGCCTGGCAACAACCAAACAACCTCTCCTTCTGCCACCCTCCTTGGAGTCTGGTTGTTGCCAGGCAACCAGGAAAGATGTTTGATAAATCATGTTAACTACTCAGATTTTTAAAACTATTTGAGAAAATTAATCAAATAATTGTTGATTGAAGCTCCAGTGGTGATAGGTAGATTTTATCAACTTCTGACAGAGCCACGCCTGCCATTTCTAGTCTTTTCTAAGCCAGTATCATCTACACTGCAGGGCCTAGTGACAGGTCAAACATCATTTAACAAATACTAGACTTTCAAAGAAATACTCACCAAACTGTTGGCACATTCATCACTGCACACAATGACACTGGTGTCCATCTTCTCATCTGACTTTGCAAGAATGTGAATTTCCCGCAAACTATTCTACAAACCCACGGCAGTGAGTCAGAGGTTGCATTAATGCTACAGTTGGTTACTTTATATTTGTTGAAATCTATGTTCACATAGCAGTAAAAGGGACAGATAGTCTGTGAAAAAACACTCCTCCTTCCCTATTACCATGTTAACGAAAACAACCAATCAGAGCCAAGGAGTCTCTGATGCCGCTGTCAATCACTGCTGATCAGATATGAATCAAGACTGTGTTCCAGCATTTCACACCTCAAATGTTTTCAGAAACATTTTCGCGCATTTTTTTAGCTGTAATGAGAGTTTGTGATCCGGCTATCTTCTACAGTTAAAAGGAAGGAACAAACCCCGCCCACCAGCTGGACCGACTCTCCTTTTACAACTAAAGATAAGCTAAATTTTTTCGGAAAACATCTGATGTGAGAGAGGGGCAATGTAGTAACACAATATGGATTCATATTCGACCGGCAATTGTCTTCAGAGGCAGCTGGTTAGGAGGAGGGACATTTTGTCACAGACAGCTCCGTCTAATTTACTTATTTCTGAATATTGTGATAGTTTCAAAGTCACCAACTGTAGATTTAAACTGTTTTAGCTGCAGCTTAACAAACAATTAACATTTCTTATATTTCAGAGCACTTTTGTCTCTGTAGCACTCTGGCTTATACTTCTCTCTGTCATAGCAGTAAGAGTCAAACACGTTTATCTGCTGTGATTAATTAATTACTTACTAATCAAAATGGTTTCTCTGTCCAGTACTACCTGGAGCCACCGGTTCGTCTCAGAGACGCCCTGGAGCAGAAAGGACTGAAGCCAGAAGTCTTCTTCACTTTGCACCATGGGGAGTCTCGCCTTATAGCTTCACAGGACGGAAACGTCTTTGATTGATTCTCTCTGCAGCATCTGTAACAAAAAGCAGAACTTTATTTTGATGGACTTCAATGTTTAAAGTTTGAAATGCATACGTGTATGCAGATTAAAAAGACCCACATTACTGTTTACATGCTGAATGTTTGTGCTGTGCCATTGACTCGTGGTGGGACAGTACTACCTACAGGAGCTGCGACTCCACTATAAAATATTAATTAGGTTTAGGGAAAAGTGTGTGTGTGTAAGGCAAAAGCTGCTTCTTGTGTGCAACATTTAAATATAAGTGTAACACGGGAAAGAGCACAAGTAAAAGAAAAACTTTTTATCCCAAAGAGCAGTGTTCCCCAAACTTCTCCTTCAGTACTATTTGTTCTACATAACAAGTTGATCATTTCAATCAGCTGTTGGAGCAAGAAGAGATCTAAAACATGCAGGACAAGTGGTACTCAGGGAGGTTTGGGAAACGCTGTCTTAAGTGATGACCCATGACAGAGTAAAATCTTTTTTGGATATTTTCTATCATATACAATACATAACAGAAATACAAACCACTGACTGTACAATTAACCCAAACAGTGAATGCAGCAACATCAGCAAGTTTGAGTAAAATGAGCTATTTGGATTCATTTTGAGCCAATTATTTGCTGTGAATATTACATCAAAAATGTGTTTTCCAGTATTTTTATATTTAATTTTACCAATCCTACATACTTAAAAGGGCTTTATTTTTGACAAATGTATTTTTCTCTGACACTTGGCCATTGTGGGATTAGCCCTCGAGTTGTTTGAACTGGTTATTTTCTACTGCAGAGTGAAGGCTCTGTGATTGGAGCCTGTGTTCAGGTCAGACGTTACCATCTTAAACTTTAAAATAATTTCAATTTGTTCCCCACTTGATCCCCACTAGAGGTCACCAAAGCTTCATGGGGGGTTGTGAGGTTTTCTTGATTGTAACGAAACTTTTTTTTTTAAAGTATACATCAGCAATTCAGTCATTTCTGTAAAGAAAACTAAACAAAAGTGTTATTTTTAAAGTTTAGATTTTTTAAGCTAAAAACTTTTAATAACAGGGACACGGTGAAGACCTGAACACAATTGATATTCAGAGCTTTCAGCCTCGTGCAGCATCAGAAAAGTGAGCAGTTCAAACAACCAAAAAGCCAACAGAACAATGACCAGGTGTCAGATAAAACAAAACATTGAACATGTCAAAAAGAAGCCTATTATGTGTTTTACACAATACAGACATTGCATAAAGTTCCTAAAATAATAGTGGAAAAATCTCTGCACTATGCAGAAATTTTTACACAAACTTCCTGCAGTTGATGCATTCACTATTTTGCGTAATTGAAGTTTATCAATTGATCTGTGGTGTTATTGTTATGCATTGAATGTATTGTAAGACATCCATAAAATATGGCACTCAGTTGTCTTATCTAACAATGACTGTACTCAGTGATAGAAAAGGGGCCCCTTAAAGAAAAAGGTTTGGAACCACTGCTATAGAGTAAAAGTACAAGTTTTGTATTTTAGAGACATTTCTGCAGCAAAATATTGTGTCCATAAAATGATAGCTTGAATTTTGGTGAGCTTTCAGTCCCGAGGAGAAAATATTTCTTCCATAAACAATGATTCAGACTGCAGGAATAAACAAATCTGCATGCTTGTGTCATCAGTCAGCGTAAAGTATCTGGTCAAGAGGCCAAAACATGACCAGAACTCTAAAAGCAGAGCTCTTAAATGGAGATATTAATATAGGTAAAGTTTGTGTGTGGTGAAACACAGACCTCAAGTATGAAGCTGGACTGGAGACGGTTTGCTGCAAGCTTTATGTTGACACAAGGCTGGACTCTGAAGTTCCTGTGAGCTGTGAAAAAACATAAAAAACAAACTATTATAAAGTTATTCAAGGTGGTGATTTTTAAAGGGTGGTGCTAGCTAATGCCACAATACAGCACTGTTTTTCTGAATGTACTCTGGCCAACCCACAATTACACGTGTAAGAGGAAACCCATGGTCTGATATTAATCCCAAACTGCTGTCTGCTATTACAAAGTGCTGCTGAAGGGCTGTCAGCTGCACAGAGGCTGAGCTGGGTTCAGCTTTATGCACTGCAGATATTGTGCATTGCTTCTGCTTCAAATGTTTGGTTCTTGATGCTCTGAAACCACAACACCAAGACTTTTTTCTCTCTTTGCTTTTCAGTTCTTAGAATTAAAACCAGATGGATTTGCAGCAGAATAAATTTACTACTAAGCTGTTCCAGTAATTTTTATTTTTGGTTGTATTTTTTTAATGCTGAATCTTTGAAGCCTGAATGTACGACAGTTGAAAGCACAATGCTGAGTTAATGTTGTAGCCTGGTTGTAACTACAAGGCCAAACTTTGACTTACACTTGATCCATTTCATTGAATTCCCATTAAAATAACTTGCGTTACAAGTGTGTTTGTTTCTTATTGTCAACAGCAATTCAGAGCAAGAAAACACCTTACATTTTTTAAGCATGATGGAACATTACAATAAAAAACCCATTATTTACAATTCCAATAATATTTGACTACTACACATCCAACCCGCCAAGCTTTTGGTAATCTTTATTATTAATGTATTAAATGGTTTCTCAGCCTGAAAAAAACCTTGTTAGCACGATGTTAAATGATGATATTCGCATTATATTTACTGTGAAGCACAGATACCGTCTACAGAAAATCAAAGTCTCTAATTGTGGCGCCCCCAAGTGGTGGTGTCAAAAGAGAATCCAAGTTATTACACAGAATTGCACACTGCATGATGCATGTATTGTTGGTTCACTGAGTCATCAGGGTTGGTATTTGAAACCTAAAAAGTATAGTATGTCCTAAAATAAATAACAGTATCATATATATATATATTCTAAAAATGGAAACACAAATCTTAGTGTAATATGTGATGTAATAAAAATTTTTTTAAAAGAATTTTAGTATAATGTCATAAAAATGTGACCCAAAAAGTCACACCATAGTATGTCATAAAAATATTATTAAAATGTTCTTGCATGTGTCATAAAAGTGTAAAAAAAATAAAATAAATAAATAAATAATTGAATAAGTCATTGTATAGTATGTCAATAAATGTCACAAAAACATTTTCAAAAACAATCTGTACGTCATGAAAAAGTCATTGAAGCAGCCATAGTTTGGTAGGTTATAAAAATGCCATTAAAAGTCATAGTGAAGTGTGTCATAAAAAATATGAAAATATAATGGTACGGTATATCATAAAATGTAATACAAAAAATTATAGTGATTATAAAAATGTAAAAAATAATCCAAGTATGATATGCCATCAAAAAGGTAATTTAATAGGCCGCAGTAAAGTACATACCAAGAAATTATTAAAATGTAATAGTATAGTATGTCAAAAGAAAGTTTTTAAAAATCATAGTATGTAAAAAAAAAAAATTGCATGTCATAAAAAATGTAATCCAAAAAGACATAGTATAGTATGTCATAAAGAGTCATTAGAAAAGTCACAGTAAAGCATGCCATAGAAAAATCAATAAAAATGTAATATTAAACACTAACCCAAAAATTCATAGTATAGTGGGTCATAACAATATTAAAATGTTTTAATATATCATACAAACCTTCGTAAAGAATTTATAGTCATTTAAGAATTCATAGTTTGTCAAAAACAACAAAAATTAAATACAAATGTCATTAAAAAGTCACAGTATAGTATATCCTCAAAAGTCATTAAAAAGCCATAGTATAATATGTAAAAAAAAAATTTAAAAAAAAAACCATTAAGCCTATTATGCCGTCAAAAGTTATGATGCCATAAAAGATGATGGTGGTCATGTCCCTGATCTGACTAACATGTGGGGGTTTTTTTCTCCCCCAAATATTTAATTTCTTTTTCTATTGAAGATCAGACTTTATTTACTTTTGCTGTGAATCTAACCATTGATGTAATACATTCAGACTGACAGAGTACAAAGCACCTAACAAACTGCTGAAGGGGGTAACATCAAAATAACTTGAGCAAAAGGAACGAAAGGCAGACAAAAACACAAGCTTATTGCCTAATATTTTTTTAGGGGAAAATCCAGTTCTGGGATTTTTAAAAATCTATTTAACCTTTGTTTATACAGGTAATCTCACAGAGAGTCTCATTCTCAAGACAGACCTGTTGAAATATGCAATTAAAAAGTTTTTGCAGTGATTAAAAGGAGATTATCTAAATCAATAGTCAAAATTGTTAAATTCCTACTGTTAAATGTAAATGATTGGCCATTGAAACTCATTCAAATTGCAATTTTTGATCCCACAGCAACCAAAGCATAAAAACATGCATTGTATTACGCGTGGGTGTCATTCTGGGCTTTTACTATGAAATTTGTAATTTTTACAATTCTCCACCTGATAACACAATTTTTACTATATTTGGCATTTTAAGATACATATACATAATACATGCTATCCCCACTTGGTGCACGCTGCAACCAAAATTGCTTCAGAACAGGTTCATATCCCAAGCTGTGATAATCCAAATGAATCAATCAATTAATACAAATAAACTTTACACGTTATATTTTGAAAATATATATATATTTTTTAAAATGTGCGTTTCTTCATGTAAAGACATGGTCGCATTACAAAAACCTGACATTTAAATGCTTAAAATCAATTAATATTTGATATTTATGATTAGGAATTTTGTTGGTTAAAGAATAAACTCAATGAAAGTAGAAAATAATGTGGCTGTAAATTATGTTTCCTGGTTTTGAAAGCGCATTTTGTGCACAGAGCAATGAATGCGTGTAATATTAATGCGGGCCTTAAGAGTTAAACACACGCAGTTTTTCCTCCGATCTATCGTCAAAAAAGTAAAGTTTCAAGGGAAAAAACAATTGCACCACTGCACAGTGCACACCAAACAAAAGCACGCGAGATGCGTGTAAAGTTTAAGGAAGAAAATGTAAATATTGACCCCTACCTGCTCCGGTGTTTGGCGTTCAGCGGCATGTTTGTCCAGAAAACCCGTCCGGTTCTTCAAACAACTGCAGCAAAACGTTTTACATGTTCGTTACAAGTATAGTTTTGATTTAGCAGACAGTAAAAACTATTAAAAGCCATTTAAATACGGACTTTCTTTCGCATAGTGACGCTCTTCATTTCCCCACAAACCGCCATTGTTGGTAAGCCCCTCCCCTAGCAGCGAACAGGTGTCTCTGATTGGCCCACCCACCAACTTCCCGCCAAGTGTTTAAAGCCAATGGGACAGTAGATCCGGGTATTTTACGCGTTTCAAAACCCGGAAAAAAGGGCTTTCATGAACTAGACCCCGCCCCCATGGCTGTATCCCTTCACTATAATACATCCATGCTGTATCCAGACTTCCCTATAGTACATCCAAGGTTTAAAGCGCTACTTTGCCATTTTTATTTCCTTTATCCAACTACCTGCTCCACTGTATTATTGTATAATCCAAGTAAAAGACAACACACACACCTTGCACTGTGAAAAATTATGACACAAGATGGCTATGTCTGCAAATTTTTCTTATCTCAACAATTCATAGTATGTCAAAAACATTACAGCATAAAGTCATAGTATAATATGTCCTCCATAAAATCACAAAATGTGACAAATACTATATATATTGTGTCGTCCAAAATATCACCAAAAAATCATTATATACTATGTTGGCCAAAATATGACCAAAAACCATCATACTAAAGCATGTCATCCAAAATATGACAAAAAGTCATAACAGTCAAATTAAAACATTAATCTAATGTCGACCTTAACCAAAATAGACTAATAATATTTGGGGTTTTTTCCATAGTTTTGGGATTTTATGACTACAATGTTCTAATGCAGAATAAATACAGCTGTTAAACTTTTCATCCAAAATGTTTTATAGACCATAGTTATTGATGATAGCAAATTATGTTATTAGTAATCAGATATATATTTTTTCAAAGTATATTTCAGTAAGGAAACATCACATTTGTGTATCGGCTAAACCGTGTCCATGTTGTTGTTTAGAAACACTAAAATGGGTCCATGATTTGTCATCAGATTTCTTTAAAAGCTGCATTCGTTAATAAATACAAAGCGTTTATGGTCTGGATGTGATTTCCTCCCAGATGAGTAAACAAAGGAAAATCAGATCAAATGTTGTTTGTCCCTGTTTGGACAGACTTGGGGAGAACATACTGTTGCACGACAAAGTCTTTACACGTGGCTTTCTGTTATTTAAGTGGACAACAACACACGTGAGACAAGCTGAGATAAGATGTGAGTATCTGGTTAAACATACCTCAAGTCTGAGAATCAGCAGTGGGGAGGGCCCTGTATGTACCTGTGAAAATATTGTCTTTGATTAACATGTGGAAATATTTAAACATCTGGCACCTCACATTTCTCAACACAAGATATTCGGTTAAATTTGGACAAAAAAAAATATTATCATATTGAAAAAGCCCCTAAAATTTACTTGATTGAAAGACACTGAATGAGTCATAAACTCACACATCCTCTGCACTGATGCAACTTTCAGAGACAATTTTGACTTGGCAAGAAGTGGCAGGAAGTGGAAATGTTTTATCTGAAATGCTTTAATTTTAAGATAAATCAAAAAGAAAATGCTGTCCACTATAATAATCTCTGCCATAAAATTTAAAATGCACTTAAAAGCTACCCTAAATTTAAACGGACCGAATTAGCTTTTAATTTGATGATATCAGGAAAAAGGATCAAACATTAAAGCAGCAGAAAAATAAAGGATGTAGAATTTATCACTGAGCTTATGTAGATGAGGCTTAAAAGCAAACATTTTGATATAAACTATAATCAAATATAGTCCATTCAATATCCAGTGTGTGAATTTCAAGGGGATATACTATCATAATATAAATATAATATAATAAGTATGTTTTCTTCAGTGTATAATCACCTGAAAATAAGAATGGTTGTGTTTTCATTACCTTAGAATAAGATATCCACGGAGATCGCTGTGTTGCTGCGCCATGTTTCTAAACCAAACACTCCAGACGGGGCCATGGGTCGGCTGCTGTAGTTTGCAGCCAGTCCACAGCGAACAGCATCATAAAAGCCAGATTTTAAAATTAAAATGTGAGACTGCTCTATATATGATTGTAATGGTGACAATCACAGGGTCTGTTGGTTTAGGAGAGAAAGACACCTCTGCGGATAATTTGGCTCCCAGTAAAAACCTCCTTAGCAATGAGCGCTGGAGGAATCATAACAGTCCATGCTTGGCACATGGGAGAAGTTTCCGCTAGAAATCCTGCATGCTGCTCTTTTAACTACTGTGTAAACACATCTCTCTAAATGATGTAAAAATACCAGGTTAGACTTAGATTTATTGCAAGAACAAGTGCAAAATTCAATTTAATATTTTAATCATCAGTTAATAAAATAAGTTCAACCAACAATAACAAAGCATCACTGGTCAAACTTGAGTTTCTTTTACATTTGAAATGTTAAAAAAGCTTGATTTTGACAGCCAAATCTATTCAATAGTTCTACTATTGCAGAAATATTTATGGTGGTAAAACATTTTTCAGCATATGCATGTACATGCCCCTGGGATGTATCATCATCATGTGTTTTTCCATGTTTTAATTCTTACAAGAAAACAGGGAAAAATCAAAGCTAAACCTGTGATTATAGTTTTGCAGATAGGCCAGTGCTGATATTTCCAAATGAGACAATACATATAAAAGAAGGCGAAATTGCTATTTTCACCAGACAGCACAGGGTCAGAGTTGTTTCTAGGGATGGTCACATCTTCTTACAAGATATTTTAGTTTGAAAGGATCCCTGATGATGCAGAGTCTCCTCAAAAACAGCAGGAAGTGTCACGTGGTGTGAGGAATGTCATTGTGGCTCAGCATTGTTTGCATCTCTTTATATGTGTGCATGTGTGTTTGTCACACCACACACTGCCTGCTGCTGTCTCTGCTGTGTGTCCGACCCTCCAGAACAGCGTCGTGTGAAGTTGAGAAAGATGCCGTCATGCTCCGGCTCTGAGTCCAAAGACTCCGGGATGTGGTCCATCATGATCTCCAGGCTGGAAGAAGGACTGGGACCAGAGCTCGTGTCTTGAGCCAGCACTCTGGAGGAGGCGGGGGAGTCTGACACCAGCGAGCCTGTGCAGTGTGTGTCCTCACCTGGAGAAGGCTCTGGAAGGATGCAGGGGGAGTGATGCTGTGGCTGGAGTGCGTGGGAAGCAGCGGGACTGTCAGCGTCTCTGGGCTGGGGGTCCTGGGTGGAGGTCACAGTGTCTGCACGGACGACACCAGAAATTTAAGAGAAACAGACTGTGTATAAAATGTGATCACAACTTTTCTGGGTCCCTTACTAATCAGCTGACGACTTCAACATCACATTTCCAAATATTCTTTGCTTTTATCTTCGATTTTTGCTTTAACAACTACAGCTTTATGACACCTTTTGAAACAGTTCACTGCATCAAAATTATTTCAGGTACTTAATGATTAAAAAAACCCCAAAATGTTTGTGAAATGTAACATGGAAAAGGTTTATACTGGACAGTCTTAAACTAAAGCACATTGTTGAAAAACTCCTCTTAAACATTGAAAGACCCGTCAATCTGTATGCATTTTCACATCAGAGTACGCTTATATACATATAAATATATTTAACACCCCCAGATTAACTCATTCCTGGCATTAATAGATGAGTCTGCTATCCAAAATATACCACAAGTTATGCCTGTTTTTGCCCACACACGTATATAAGCTGATTTATTTATTTTTTTAAATTTTCAACATAAGGTGGTACTTCAACATTTTGTTTACATTTGGCCAGTCTGCATTTAAGAGAAAGATAAGCCTCTTGCAAGAGTAAAATGTGCCGATGTGAGTGGTTTTTTTACATCATTTATTACGTTAGATGTACCTGAAAGTGCAGCGGAGACTGCAGAGGCTGTGGAAGCTGGAGAGCGGTTGGCGAGGCTAGATGTGCTGGTGTTGCTGGTGTTTTTGGTGGCAGTGGTTGTGGTTTCAGCCAAAGAGCTGCTCTCCTCCACACAGGAAGTCATCTCAGAGACAGAGTGACGTCTGATGGCTGTGCCGCCTCCTGTGGAGGAGTCGACATCATACTCCACCACTGGGGTCAGCATGGGAACGTTGTAGCTCTTGGAGCGTACCACTGGGTTCTTGTTGACGGGGGTGTTGACTGGTTTGGAGGGCCAGGAGCGCTGCAGACGTTTTTCTGGAGAAAGAAAGAGAGAGTGAGAAGTAAAGAAAGATAGCCTTACAGTTTTGATTACTTTATAATTGAACACACGCAAAACACCACAGAGTACAAGTTCAAGAACACATAATGGATCATGACACATCTAACCTTTAAAAAAAACTTTGATTGTACCTACACGCATGCACTCACACGCACATACCTAATAGGCAGGAGGAGCAGTGCAAATTGGAAGATCCATCTCTGGAATATAACCCATGAGTCCCGAGGTAGGGGGAGACCACCTTCTGGATGAGAGACTCTAGGCGAAGGTAGTCGTCTGTTACACCTTTAGATTCATGGACTCCCTGCAGCACACATAAACACAAACATAAACAATAAACACTAGCTTGTGTTTGCCACAAATCGCTGCTTGTTGGCCGGTGATAGCGGAAATTTTATAAGCCATGAAAAATTTCTGGCAGAAAAAGAAGAGTTTACCACAACCGTATCACTACGCTGAAGGAAGCGTGCATTTACTCATGGACGAGAGGCACATGCTCAAGGCAATGCTAGCCGTAGATGCACGCTTCCTTCTGTGCAGTGATATGGTCGGCGAGCTAGTTTGGCAAAAAGAATATAGTTCCAACATGAAACTGCTTACAACAAGGTCTGGATGATCTTGAGTAAGTGTGCCATAATTCCTGTAGAGTTTTTTTAAATGTGGGTTTTTTTGGGGGGGTACTTTGAGCACCACAAGCTGAGTACCATCTAGTTCCATTACGCGGGAGAGAGGGCAGACATCTCTATGGTCCATACCTCCAACACTCAACAACAAATGAAAACAATCTAGATTGATAAATGGCACTACAGGTAAGAGGAAGATTTTGTATTTGGGGCTGAACTGTCCCTTGACAGAATTATGGGCCAGATTTGGGTCTCATTTTAAGGTCAACAGAACTCTACTGAGAATGTAAGTAAGAAAAACTACATCTGCTATCAAACCACAATTACAACCAGTTTTCTTCATGAAAATGAGGGGGGCGTTCTTCTTACATCTTTGCACTCATCCCGTTTCACCATACATCCATTCGGCATATGTGGACCGTCATTGCCCTGTTTATGGCAGATGGGTATTCTTGTTCGTAGTGCACAAGTGATTGTTTCTGCACTGTTGCCAGGAAACACAGGCATCACAGCTTTCATTTCTGCAGCAAGGCACAGAGCCACTGTGCATTTGAAGTTAGCGAGTTTTTAAGTAGATCAGTGGCACACAAAGTACCCTCATAATCAACGGGAATCAATATGGAGAGCCAGAAGAATAACAAACAAGAACTTTTCTGTTTGAAAGGTTCACGCTCTCATAAAACTCGCCTCCACAGTTTTTATGAGACCTAATTTTTGCGCTGAGGGGTCTAATACATGTGGACTCAGAGACCTTAACTCCAGAGTCTTCACAGAACAAAGGAGAGATCAATCAAGTTTCAGTTCTCTGAATCATTGAGCATATGCATCAAAACCACAGTACAGACACAAACCACATAAATAGACCAGACTTCAGCGAATTGGCGTCACAGAACTAAAGGAAAATTACTAACAGATGAAACAAGAGGTTGCAAAAAACAGCAAACATTCAGCCTCCTGTCTTAGCTGCCCAGCTTTTTGTGTGCTTTTAAATCTTTGACTGTACCTGTTGATTTTATATTTATTGTTAAAACAGATCAATTAAAGTAAATTTGCAGAATATGTCTGTGCACAATGGGTGAAACAGGACAATAAATACATTCCTTTTTCTATTCTTGTGTCTTTTTTATTCCCCATACATTCCTCTGTCTTGCTGTCTTGCCCTCTCTCTCTGTCTGAGTCTAGAAGCAGCAGATTTGGGTCAATGAGTCACTACAATGATGTCCAAAGTAACCCACACAGAAACAGACGCACAGTTCATACTCCCAGACACACTTGAGAACACACTTAATCCACTCAAATTCACTCCCCAACCCACATCTCACATCTGACCAATAAAGGGCGACTTTGTTGGAAGAAATTTGAGCGTCTAAAGCGTCAATAATATTGTAATGATCATACACAATAAAATAAAAGATTAGAGAAAAGACCAAAAATAAAGATCATGTTGTGTTTTTGTTTCTTTCTACTCCTGTTAATCATCTTACAACCACTTGTCAGGAGGTCTTGAGCTAAAGGTTGAAAAACCCTGCCCTAATGCACTCAGGAAATGAGGCAATATTGTAAATGCATCTTTCTATTGTAAAATATGGATGTGAATAGCAATTACTGAAACTGCAGGGAATGAATAAACCTGGTGTGAATTTTGTGAAATGAGCAAAGCAATACGCCTTCCCAAAAATGATTTGCATATCAATTACTCATCCCGTGCTCCACTGAATTCTTGAAGAAAGCTTTGGTTTCTCACATACCTCCAGTGAACGAAGAATCCAAAAACTGAGAAAATTCTTGATAAATTAAAGTTATAGGGGTCTGGGATTAAAGACAGCAAAACTGTAACAAAACACCATTTTACTAAGTCTTACACAACTCGTGGTATAGTCCAAGTCTCAGTTATCTAGTTGTATTTTCGCATTTTCGCCAAAACCTTATGAATTTAAACTGAACAGAAAGTGAAATGTATCTGTGCTCTCTTCAAAGCAAGACTCCTTTGACAAAAACAGTAATTTTACTTCACTGAACATGGGAGTGGCTGGTTTACCATTGCCTCGATTGGTAGTTTATTTGTGTTGTTGTGTGTCTCTGGTGAATCTAAGCTGACCTTCTAACACACCAAAGTCACACACACAAAAAAACAAACAAATTAATTGATCTAGGCAGAAACAATCCAGAGTCTCCCGTGTTCAGTGAGGTAAAATTATGTTTTTTGTCAATGGAGTCTGGCTTTAAAGAGAACATAGATAACTTTAATTTTGTTCTCCATCAGAAAGGGCTGTCTGTTTGGGAAGCACTGAGCATACAGCTGGATAAATGAGACTTGGATCATAATGCATGACTTGAAGTAATTTTAGTGTTTTTGGATTCTTCGTTCATTGTTGGAGCATGCAAGAAGAATAACATTTTCTTTACAAACAGATGGTAACACTGAGTGACTAACTGATCCACAAATGGTAATTTGGGGGGTGATGTATTCCATTAACTTGAAATCCTAACATGTTTTGTCTACAAAAGGAGTACCTCAACATCGCAGTTAAATGATTAGTAAACTCTTCTGCTGTTCCCACAGTAATGAAGGTAATGGAAAATTGACTGTGTGCAGCTACAAGTTGCTGCACAATGGGTGAATAACTACTTCAAATAAACCAGGTTCAGTTATATGTATATAAATATATATAAATGTAAAAGGCATATAACTTAAGACTCCAAAGGTCAGACTTCTTACTTTGGGGAGATATCAGCTGTCTACTGTTACTGCAGTTTATTTTGAAATGTTTATGAACTGAAGCAAATTATCCACAGGGGACACATAAATGTCTCTGCTGTCATCATTTACCAGATGAAACGAAAATATCACGTAATCCTTTCACCTCTTGCATCAACAAGTTATTGCCAATGAGTTCTGCATCTCTGTAGTAATAATCAATTTTTTGGAGGAGGACATATGGCTCTTTAAAAAATTTACACAGACAAACACTGACACAAACAGACACAGGCAGAGTGCAGAGGGCACCGAGTGGTCATGGGAAGACGACTGTGCTCTGTGTTCACTGCGAAATTACTTCCTGTGAGATCCCTCTGCAAGAAAAAAACAGCTCTCTGTACCCTCTGATCCTCCATCTGTTGTCATTTACCCTTTTCACTCACCCAACATCAGTAATGGATGTTTGTGCAAGCTTTGTTTTGGGTGTGTGAGTGTGTGAGAGAGAGACTGTAAAACAAAGAGGGTGAAAGGGAGATGAAAAGATAAAGAAAGAGGTGTGTGTGTGTGTGTGTGTGTGTGTGTGTGTACCTGTAGTATTAGCAGCATCTGTATGATAGAAGGAGGAACTCTGGCTCGGGGTCGAGACAGAGCCTCATCCAGTTTCAGGTTGAGGGTGATGATGTTCCTGAAGTGGAGCAGAGCCAACTGGCGCACTGATGGCTCCTTTCCCTGAGGACACACACACACAGGTGTCGACTAAGAGCTTTGAAAGAAGAATATTGTGTGTGCATGGGTATGTGTATGTATGTGTGTACCTGTACAGGATAAAAGATGGCCTGCAGCATGGACAAAACATCGCAGAAGAAGAAGTCCCATGTGTCAGCCAGGGAGTCCAGCAACTTCTGACCTATAACAAAAGCATAAAGAGAATGAATCACCACTAGGGCTGGACAATATATCAATACCATACCAATTTCGGGATATGTTTGATTTACAGTAGATCATTATTTCAAACATGCCAAATAAAATGTAAGGAAAAAAGTAAAAAAAAGTATTTAATGTCCGAAAGGACTAGGAGGAAGGGAAAATGTATCAAATCCTACCCCTTTTTTTCAGCTTTTCCAAAAAAGTTCATTTCAAAGATGACACTGGGTTATTTCAGTGAATACCTTAAAGGTGTTGGGTACTGATACCCTCCTTACGCATTTCTGATGACTGTTAATTAGAAATCTCATCGTGAAAACATTTTGGGAGAGCACCAATAGTCAACCCTGCAATATTTTCGCAATATCGATATTGAGGTATTTCGTCAAAAACATTGTGATATTTGTCTTTTTTCATAACAACAAAGTTTTTGCAAAATGACAGCAACAAAACTCTCTGGCATCGGCAGTCAACCAGAGATAATGTTCTATGATGTTTTGGAAGACCTCAGCAACATAATTGAGATGTATTTTCTGTTATCTAAGAACTTTTTGTGATTTGTTATCATTACAAAGGTTGTTGGAAAGTCTTAATGTTCGCAGTGTTTGACATGAGAGAGCCTGTGATTTGTTAAGTAAAAATTCAGATGCTGTCTATCCTGAGGAAGACCAGATATGTAGTATGAAGTATGGCACACACACACACACACACACACACACCCTCAGACACATAATCTAATACTGAGTAAGCCAGAACAATGGGTCTGTGAGTCACAGTATGTACCGTAGCAATTTGTCTAATCTTAAATTTCTCTCTGACTGGATGTTGTGCAATTGATGTAAAGCATCACTTCCCCTCTGGTCGCTGTGACGACAGCACTGAAAATGTCTCATAGTTAGTGTGTGTGTGTGCGTGCATGTGTGTATGTGCATGTGTTTTACCATTTCAACTGTGCTTCAAATAAAGGTCACGCGTTTACCACAACAGAGAGAACAAATTGATTTCTGTGTCTTGTTCTCACTTCTTCAGTGGCTGCTCTCACTCTGACTGTGTGTGTGTGTGCATATGTGCACACAGGTGTGTACTGCAGGAAAATGTCCTCAACAAAGACTGATGGTGGAGAGATAAAACCATGTTCTGTCAGTTCAAACTCGTAGTTCAAGGGTTAACTAAAGCATCTGATATCTTAGTCAATGATTATTTTCCCCGCTAGGCATTTGTGACTTTTGTCACACTGAGATAAAAACTCCTCATGTCTCCATTCATCTCTGAGTTAATCTGAAATGACTCACTGGCATTGTGAACATTATTCCACAAAGCAAGGTGGCACCGTTAGTTATTAACTATGTGACAATAAGATTTAAGTGCATAACAAACAAACTGAGGGTCTTGATCATTTTTAGCGTCAGTTACCTTCATAGAAGCGGATCTTGTCTCTCAGTATCACCATGCCTTTAGTGAGCAGTTGGTTCTGAAGGTACTCAGTGAAGAAGGAGCCCAGCTCCGTCTTCAGCAGCTGCCTGAAAAAAAAAAAAAACATGAGTGCATATGAGTACATACATACCTTAGGTGGACACAGACATACTACACACCATCAGTAACACAACCTATACGGGCGCATGATATTGGATTTTTGCCAATATCTGATATATCAATATTTTCAAACTTATTTTAGCTGACTGTTGATGCTGATATATGCACATACTTTCCCCCACTTGCAATTGCAAAGGACAACAAGTTTCTCCTGAAGTGGAGTAAACTCATCATTATTATTACTCTTATTGTAAAATATGCCTTTCAAAATGTACACGTTCGCTAGAAAAATAAATATCTACATCAAGTCAGGTTACATGTAAGAAATATAGGGTTCCCACATATTTTCATGGACAAAATTTCAAAACTTTGACTTTTCAAGAGCCCATTATAATGTTTCTTCTTTTTGGCATATTTTAAACAAAGTAGATACAAATTTTATTCAAACATAATTTCAGCTAGCGTGCATACATGTAGGTGAAAACGAATAAACGTACATGATGGTAAAGAAACCATCACAAATCAACAAAGAGTTACATTATGTTGACACACTACAGAAAATAAATTTGCTGTTATGTTAAATGACATGGAAGCCTATCCATGGAAAATTACTGTCGCAATTTCATTACAAACAACAAAATTCAACGACTTTTCCAAAACCTTCAATGATTTTTACAAATGTCATGACTTTTCCAGGCCTGGAAAATGTGATAGTGAAAGTCAGTGACTCTTCCAGGTTTTCCATAACCCTGGAAACCCTTAATATATTTACTTTTATTTAACATTTTCAAACAAAACTGTAAAATTCATCTAGTGTTAATAGGCTTGGATGAAGCTCCCCCTGAGACAATCCTGACAGTAACCACAACCAAGGTATATTCAAACTATTTAGACTAATTAAAGTTGCATAATTTAAGCGTCATCTTATCAGCCTGTCATATCAGCAGAAATGTTCATTTCGGGCTGATGCCGATATTTAATTTTAAAGGAATAGTTTGGATCTTTTGAAAGGGGGCTGTATGAGGTACTTAACCATAGTTAATATATTACATGCAGTAGATGTAGTCAGCATGCTTCAAGTTTGAATAGCAGGCAGGATTACCGCCATGAATTAAAAAATATACTCCTGTCGACGGGTACAGCAGAAAATAATATTTTAGCCACCTTAGGTGTTAGCTTTGGTTCCCACATCAATGTTCAAATCAAAGCCACCAGACTCTATTGATAAAACAGTCATTTTAGCTTGCTGACCACAGGAGAGTTCCTGGTCTACCACTGGTAGTCTATCAGTTAGTTTTTTGTAATTGTGTGGCTTTGGTAAATCCGAACTAACCCTCTTAAATGCCAAGTCTTACAATAACACAAACAAACTGACTGGTCGAGGCTGTGGTCAGCGATTTTAAATGACTGTTTTTCTCAATGGAATCTGGTTTTGAAGAGAGTGATATAACAGCTTCAATTCCCCATCAGAAATCTGTGTCTGACAGCAAGGTAAAGCAGTGAAAGTATTACAAATAGAGCATACACTTAAACTGATACTGATTTTTTTAGGTGGCACAAATATATTTTATTGCTGCCCCCTTCAACAACAGTACGTTGCTTAGCTTTTGTGGGGATTCTTCTGCCTGCTCCACTAAACTAGGGGCGAGCTGAACGCCTCCTACAGCAGGTAATACACTGATGATGGATAGGTACCTCATGCAACCCCACTTCTGAAGATCCAGACTATCCCTTTCAAGCCTTTATTTACCAATGCAGATGATAAGCCAGTATTGTTGTGCAACTTGAACATGAACCAAAACTAATTAGTTCTCGTGCACCGGAAAGCTGTAGTGTTTAAACAGCAACAGACTCAGGAAATGAGAAAACATGTTGTTCACACTAAAAAAAAACCCATTTCAACAAGATTTTCCACTGATAACTGTTGACACATGTAGAGATTAGGTATGCCAGCTCACTCGCCGTTATTACAGGAAGAGAAAACTTGACCTTTAATATTTATGTAATCTACATCATTTACTGCTCAACAAAACAACAACAGACACAACAGCCTGAGTCAGAGTATGTGCATGTACAGTATGTATATGTGTCTGCAGCGAGTTAGTTATTGTACATGAGTGGAGTCAGTTTTGACAGCCCTGTCTGCTCTGCCCTCAGCTATACTGTAATTAAATACACAGCAGTGACCCCTTTGTGACCTCCACCTGTCATTTCCCCTTTTACCTTGAAGCTGTTTCTGATTCAGTGGACTGTGTGTAGTCAAAAACAGCAGGAGAAAAAAAGAATAGCTGGGAGTAAACAAAAACTGTAACTGTGCATGTGTTAATGTGTCTGTTCAGACTAAATTTAGCATGCTGAAGCTGCCTTTGTGTGTTTTTATATGGGAGCAGGAGTGTCTCAGCCAGCAAGAAAGCCAACACTACAGCACAGGAAGGTGGGAAATTACAGAGTAAAACACTATAATTTAGTCAGATTTCTTCCTAAAATACAAACCAGCTCAAGCTCAACATTTGTCATGATTGTGTATAAGTCAGCGCAAGAGTCAGTAAAACAGACAAATAAAACACAAGGAGACAGACACCCTGAATGAAGGTGTCAGGTCAGCTTTCTGTCTACTCACCCGTCTGTCTCCTTGTGTTTTATTTGTCTGTTTTACTGACTCTTGCGCTGACTTATACACAATCATGACAAATGTTGAGCTTGAGCTGGTTTGTATTTTAGGATTAGTTTTTTGGCATTTGCCTTTTTGCAATATCCCAATTACAGCAGCTGCAACTTCTTTTATAGCAGAGTGTGTCACCATTACAAATTCATTACAAATGAATCATTGTGATGCTACAGAAATGCTCCGGCCTGTAAATCATAACCAAGACCTAAAAGAACTCTGATAAAGACTCCAGCAAAAAAACAAATCATCATCATTTTTATTTTTATTTTTTCAGTCAAAATAAGATGCAAAATAACCACTCCCACTAAAATTGCGAATTATATCATAATATCTGTCAAAGTCATTGCAATAGAATTTTTTTTAGCATATTGTGCAGCCCATCCTGGCCACTTGAACTTACATTTTGTAAAGAAATGATATTGTTTTGCATCAGATGGGACACATATCTCTTTTTAGTGAAAATCCTTTTAAGTAATACTCCCACAATCGTTAAATGCCAGGCTTTTCAGCTATTTTAAAAGGCAAAGCTTTTTTTAAGATCTTTTGCGTTTTTTGAGGTTGGAGTGTAAATCTGTTTTTGCTCTTTAGTGTTGTGTTGTCCATTAGTCTCTTTGGGAGCTGCTGGAAACAATATTAAGGATTATCCCAATAACAGAAATGAATCACGATCATCTTAATGTGAGTGTTAAATGCTAAATGCTAAATTGTTTGTTGTTCCATCTGTAATCCAGTGAAAGCTGGACTCACAGATGTCATATTATTTTCTTCTCTTGTTTATCATGTAAATTATCAAAGGGTGTCCAGGTTAATCAACTTGAGTGTTTGTGGTTCAGTGATGTCGTGTCACATGTTTTCAGGGTAATAAAGCAATAAAATCATGCAAACTGTGAATCTGTGTTAAAGCCATGAAATCCAAAGTGTGAACAAAGTAAAAGACAGCAGAATACAGAACAGGAGAGAAAAACAGAAAAGGTCATGAGGGGGCATGGACTTGTTTTATTGCAGGTTTCAGTCCAGCTCATGTTGTTCATGCAGACCTCCAGCTCCTGCTTTGCACTCTCTGTTGTCTAGTAAAGCTGAAACACCATAAAAATAACCAGAGAAAAAAAGAGAGAAAGGACCAAAGAAGAAGAAAAGGCTCTATGAGGCAGAATGAGATGAAAAGAGGAGCGAAGGATTGTGATAAATAGAGATAGATGATGGACCCTCAGGGAAGAGAGACAGAGTGAGTTGGTGCTCATGTGCATGCATGTGTGTCTGCGTGTAAAAAAAGATTTCTATTCACAGCATGAAGAACGGCAGCAACAGAGCTTTCTGCTGATGGCGTCTTTTCAGGGAAAAAAGGCACACATACACACATATACTGCATACATGTCCATGTGTGTGTAAAAATACATGTAGTTAAGTAAAGCATCATGGCTCACACACACTAACCTGTTCCAGGTGGCGTTGGCCCCGGCCCTCCTCTGCTGGGTCCCTCTGTCCCTGCTGGACTCCTCAGCCAGTCCTCCAGTTGTTCCTCCCTTGTCCCCTCCTCCCCCTGCTCCTTGGGTTTTCGTCTGCGAGAGGTCGGTCAGACTGGAGGACGAGCCGCTGCCCAACCTCAGCTTATTGTGGAGACTCCTCGAAATCCAAAAGACGGAAAGAAAAAATAATAATTATAAGCAGAAACTGCAGTCCATTGTGGTAGTGGATAATAATGGTGGAGTCCTGGTGGAGTCCATTGAAAATACATAAAGGACTTAAAGTCATCCAAAGACAATAATGGGGGTTGTTTATTTTGTTTGTACCTCAAAAGCTATATTTCTTGGTGAAATAAGAACAGTGAATTTTGTGTCAGAAACATCCAAGTCTATCAAAAAATGCTCTCTTGCAGGATGTATTCACTTCAAATTGGTGTTTGTGGATACACAAAAATATAAAATACAGAACTACTACAGACACTAAAAATCAAAATACAAAAGCTGTGCAATTGCTGTGCACAAAAAGAACGTTAATTTTTTCCGATTTTTAAGGGCTGACAGCATTTGCTTTTATTGATGGGTGATTACTTTTTATTAGCCATCTGCTAATGTTTACACAACCTTAATGTATGCACTATACTGCTTTGGAAACATATTTAGCAGAATGGCGGGTACAGGGAGAACGGTCAGGAGGAAAGTCAATTGGATGGAAGAAAAAATACAGAGAGAAATGGAGAGAGGAGAAAACTGGAGAAGATGAATGGAGGAAAAAGTGAAAGAGAGATGAGAGGAAGAATGGATGAGGTATAAAGCAGGAAAACAGAAGGTGAGAGGAGAGGATGCACTAAATATTTAGAGGTTGATCCATGGCAAAGAAACAAAAATGAATAGTCAGTTTAGTCTCTGCAGTAAAAGTCAAAGTAGTGAAGTCAAAAAATAAACTCAAAACTATTTAATCTGTGGATTTAATCGTATGCAAATGAATGTCTGTGGTTGCTCGTACATGTCTGTCGAGATTTAGACTGTAACAGTGAGGACATGCAGTATTTGGAAAGGGGAAATTGAGGACATTTTTGCCTGTCCTCACTTCCTCAAAGGGCTAGTAAGAAAAGAATTGATGGGCTTTAGGTTTAGTTTTTGTTAAGATACAAGTTGAGGTTAGGAATGTACCTATGATGGTTTAAGGTATACCATGCAGGATTTTCCTAAAAAAACAATGTATAGGCTCATACAGAAGTAATCCATCTCAATCACTTACAACCCACTAGAAGTGTGTGGTTTTTTTCTGCAGAGACTCTGCCCTCTGCCTGTATTTTCTTTTTTTCGTGTTTGGTCTAATTATGGACATCTACCACCATCGAACTCAAGTGAGGTAGGAGCTTTATGAAAAGGTAGCGACCAAGTGCCAGACTATAATCAGCTGGCATCCAAGATACAAAGCATTGGAAAAAAAATGCAAAATAGCAACACGGAACGCCAAACGAGAGTGAATCTGGGGTTAGTTTTTACTTTTGCTTACAGGCATGTTTAAAAATAGTAAATGACAATCCTGCATCATAGCCTATATCTTTAGGATTAGCTGCAAAGGTATGCATTATGTCAACGAGGGCCCTAAAAAGTACAAAGAAGAGGAACAAAGTACAAATATGTGGTGTGAAATCTGAAACTCAGGAGACAGCAAATGAAACTAGTGACAATTGCTCAAATATATCCGGTGCAATCAATGAAAAAATGTTCCTTTCTACAGCTAGACACAGTAAATGTGTATGTATATACTGTATGTATGTCTGTATTATGCATGCACTGCATCTATGCAGGCAACCAGCTCGCATGCTGCAAACTTTACATCTATATGCAGGGTTCCCACAAATTTCCACAGACTAAATTTCAAAACGTTTCCATAACTTTCCAAGGACAAATAATAAATTTCATAAAAATATTGGGCTTCACTGTGTCTGTGTCACTTGCCAATGAAGTTGTGGTACTTTTGAACACACACACAAGAGACTCATTTCCAATAACTACTGCCTCCACATTACATCACATATATACATAATCTGTCTTAAAGTGGAAGGTTTTGGCTGATATTAGTCATGGAAAATGAGAACCGTGGGAGTTTTCCACAAAATTTGCTGTACTTGAAATTGTGCGTCTTTCAATTAAGGCCGTGCAGCCTTAAGTCAAAGCATACTTTTGCCACGTTATGTCAACAGAAAAACAAGTTTGCCCTTATGTTACAATACGTGAAAGGTTGTTATTGGAAGATTACTGTACCAATTCATTTAATTACACACAACAAAATTCCATGACTTTGCCAAAACTCAGTGACTTTTACTGATTCCATGACTTTTCCAGGTTTTCCATGTCCATAGAAACCATGTATAGAATATTAATGCTGCACTGTCTCTACTTTTCAATGAATGAAAAAGACTAAGACATTCATTCATTGTATCTGCAAAACCAGTAATTTCTGCAAAAGTAGATATGACACACCTCCATCCAAACACACACACACAAACACACACACACACACACACACACACACACACACACACGTACTTACTCCAGTAACTGAAAAGGTACCACATATTCCCACTCCATGAGTGTTTGTTTGTCACACTGAACAGAACGAGAGGAGGATGAATGAAAAGAACAAGCGCCTCATGAGTCTCTATCTCACTCTTTCACACGCCCTTTTTACCATTTTTCTTTCTTGTTTCAGTTCTCCTCCACCTCTCTCCCCTACTTCCCCTACCTTAACTTTTAATTCACTACCCTCTTCTCTATTTCTCCCTTTGCCAGTCCATGCCAGTTGGTGACCATGTGATTATGTGAGCTTTTGTGCCAGGCGAACAAAGGAACTCTTTGAGGTTCGAGAGCTGCCAAGAGGGAGAGGAAGGAATTAAAGGTGACACACATTTCACTTCCTCCTCCTCCGTGTGTGGCCCAGGACAGATAATAGCTGTATTCAAGCTGTTATCTCATGTTGGCCAAATTCACTAATCACTGTTCAATATTTATTTATTTATCACATTGATATCGACTCCTTTTTTACTGCCATCTGCTGTATAATTATTTAATTTTCTTCTTTGTTTTTAGTACATTTTTAATAATCCATGCCCAACCAACATTGCTCACAATTACAGAATTTAAATGAATTGAATTTAAAGGGTAAGTTTGGTATTTTTCAACTTGGACCCTGTTTTTACATGTCAATTTCCACACTCAGTAACAAAAAGGTTTATCTTTGTTGTCACACACTTAAAGTCCGTGTAAAGTGATAATTAAAATGTGTTCTGAGTTTGTCACATCACAGAAAGATGTGTTATTAAACACCTGACCAAATTTGAATGACCAAAAAAAATCGCCAAGTATATTAAAAATGGTCTCATAATCATGAAAAAATGCACAGTACACGCTAATGATGCTGCTCGTTTTTATACTTCTACACTGTCAGGGGCGGGGTTATGCTGAGTATAGCCCCAGTGTGTCATCGATCTATGGTTTTAAGCCCACCCAAAAAAGCTTAAAACAGGAAAATAGTGAAAACACAGTCAACCATTTAACTCCACAATTCAGTACTATATAGTAAAGGGTCACTGTAACATGTTTTTTCTTTAAACTTTAAACTAACAATCTGAGTCCATCAGTGGCAAAAACAAGCACTTTAGTGGAAAAATTGCGGCTTGTTTTGTTCTTGTTTAATACAGGACCAATTTCAAAACATGGTGTTCCAAATAATGACTTAGGCACAAAAACAAAGGAGCTGAAAATACCGAACTTACCCTTTAAATGATTGAAAAGCAGAAGAAATAGAAAAAGGAGGTAAGAGGAGAGATAGAAGGTGGGAAAGAGAAAACAGGATGGAAAATCAGAGGCATGTAAAAGAATATGGCAGGGAAGAGCAGAGAAGGTGTGTGTGCGTGCGTGTGTGTGTGTGTGTGTGTGTGTGTGTGTGTGTGTGTGTGTGTGTGAGTTGAAGGTCCGTCTGTCAACCTGGATCTCAGCTCAACTCCGCATAAATAGGTCAGTGTGAGAAACAGGAGCCCTGGGCTCAGATACACACATAAGGAGACACTCACACACGCGCACACACACACACACACACACACACACACACACACACACACTGTTTGCATCAAAGAAAGGATGAATTTCTCTCAGAAAAAGTGTTGTACCTTGTGCAACTGAATCTACAGACACTTCAGTCAAAAGTTTTCTCCTGAAGAATGGATGATGCAGAGCATGAAAAGGGAGTCAGAGTAAACACTGCGTCGTGAAAAGATCGAGAAAGAGGGAATATTTCTACATTTGTGAAAGTTAAGGCCGTGGATGCAACCCGGAAGTTAGACACTTCTTGTTTCTGGCTCTGAAACAACAGGAAGAGTTGTGAGAGAAAATGCTGTGGTCTAATTACTAAACAAAGGAGGATTAGGGGGATGTTTGCATGAATGAAAGAATGAATGAGGTCATTCAGGAATGTGCGTGAGTGTGTGTGTGTTTGTGTGTTTCACTTTCATCTACCTTTGTGTGTGTCCCAAAGGACGGGGACAAAAACAGAAAAAGGAAAAAAAAAAGTATTGGAGCTGCAGTGGGACTCTAGGAATGAGACCTGCTGGCTGGTGTGAGTGTGAGTGTGACAGTGTGTGTGTGTGTGTGTGTGTGTTACCTCCTAAACGAGCCCTCTCGTTCCATGTCAGCCTTGACAGACAGCTGCGACCTAGCAACCGCCGTGAAACCACCACCGACGTATCAGCATCTGAAAAAAGCAACAAGGAGAATCACTGTTAGAGAAAGTCGACTGGCTTCAAACAAAATCACCTGACAGGACAAATTTAGTCAGCTTTGGTTGAGTTGATTTTCTAGTTTGAAACACAAGTGCATTGGCCTGTTTCCCAGGAGATGTGATGTGTCATCGTAGAGCACAGGTGTAAACAATAACAATTCATAACGGCTGAATTTGACTTTGCTGCCTAAGTTTCAGGCTCACTGACATACTGTCATGCCTCTCTGGGACACTTGAATAAAGACATAGTTAATGTTATTAGCAGCACCTGTTCTCACTGTTACATGTCAACATGTCTTCTGTTAAACAAAAATGTCTCAGAAATGTACACTGCATATTTTATGAAAACAAACCTAAGGAATTTACCTCTAGAAACCTTAAAAATCTTAATTCTTTTAAATTGGGAGTTGTTGCATGAAATATAACCTCAGCAGAAGCGTGGATTTGCATCACATGATTTGGACTTCAGTCACAAATGTAATGATTTTGGACTCAACTTGACAAAATCTAGAAAGACCTGCAACTCAACTTAGACTTCAACACCAATGACTTGTGACTTTACTGGGACTTGAGCCTTTTCACTTGAAAATTATGTTATTTAAAGAGTGCCACAAATTAATTAATTTCCCTTCATTTCCTGTATCTACTAACATTAACGATTTTCATTTCCAGCAAGTTGATACATTATCAGGCAGCATCCAGTCACGTTGCAGAAGAGAACCATAAAGGACTAACATTACATTACCAAGCACCAGTTGTAAAAAATGATAAGATAATTTCGTTCATGTGCAAAAACTGCTAGGTGATCAAGAAAAAACAAATAACATTATGCTAATTGTGCAGATCTAAAAATTACAGAGATGCAACAAACGCCAAAAAACTTGTTTTAACGAATAAAAACAAATTTTGCAAAGCATTCATGATTTTTGCAAACATGTGCACAAAATAATAAACATATACTATAAAAGGTTTAAACTACTGCATTTTGAAGTCAGACAGTTAACTCACAGACAGACAGCTGTTTCTACTCACTATCTAACAAGACAGTATTCTAATCAAATTACAGTAAAGTGGTTGAGAGTCATTTGATCCTATCACGAACTCAGATGCCCCAACACACACACACACACACACACACACACACACACACACACACACACACACACACACACACACACACACACAGATAGAATAACACAGATCAGGCAGGTTTGTAGTACAGGGCCAAACAGGGTAAAGCTGAGGCTTCCTCCTGACCTATATCACTGTCAAACCAATACAACATTTTGCTGATGTTTTTTTTTCTCTGCACAGCCTTGAAATTACGACATGAACATGAATTACTTTACAGCTTCAGACAGAGATGGTTTTAGACTTCTAGTTGCAAAGCATGCATGCAAGCAAAGTAACATTACTCAGAGCTTTGCATTGTTAACTCGGCTTTATTTACATAGCACCTTTAATGCAAACATGTAGCTCACACGCACGCTTCACATAGCAAAACTGAAACAATATAAAATAAAAAGCAAAAATAATGAACACAAATAAAATGTTGCAAGACTGGATAAAAAAATACATATAAAATGTTAAAAATCAATAAATAAAAGTCAGTACCCAAACCGTAACAGGGATTAAATAATATTTTTAAAAATGATTCAAACTTAAAGGAATTTTCAACTAGATTTGCATCATAACAATGTGAGTTGTATGTGTAATGAAATATGGTAAACTTCCCTACGCCTACTAGCGCCCCGCTGATCTCCAAGTTTAAAGTCGCGCCATCTGGCAGATTTTTAGTGGCTCTTTGGCGGTTACTCGAGCTACAGATTGGACTGCACCATACTGTTTCCTGTATTGTAAAAAGGAAGGCTGAAAAAACTGAGATCAAACAGTAAATCTAAGCAGTGCTGATAAAAAATGAACCAAGATTCTGTTACTGTGTCACCTATTTCTCCCATAAAATGTTTTCAGAAACATATTTTAGCTTAATCTTTAACCATAATTTGAGAATGTTTGTTACCAGCCGACAATCATATTGTTCCTGTGTCATTACAGAAAAGCTTTTATTATGTTAGCCACCAGTGGGAGCATTTATTGGTCTGGTGCGACACAATGCATTCTGGTAGTTGTAGTTGTTTTCCACCTCTTAAGCAAAAGCAGAGCCCTTTTTCTCTGTTTTCTCTGGTCATGCAGTACCATTTTCATAAGTATTCGGGTCCTCCTACTGTACAGACAGCTCAGTTTATTGCAGTGAAATACTTTAAACTAAGCCTATGACTGTACTACAAATTTAAAAACCTGATTAAAAGAATAGGTCTTTCATTTCCTTTTAAAAATACTGAAAGAGCTTGGCAATCTAGTAACCAGAGGCAATGAGAATCTCAGTTAAAAGGCATAAAAACACAAGGCACTCTAATCAGTACTTTTATGGGATAAGGAACATTTTAAAGAAAAGTGGTGGAGGACCTGATTGATCTGGCTGTAACATAACATGTGAGAAGATCTAATGAAAGTTTTATTTTTTCCTGTGCAGGGTTCATGTACTGTATGAGGGCTTGAGTGAATTTGAGGTCATGATGATCACGGTAATCACCGTGTGTTTGGATGAAAACTGTAATGTGTTTGTCTGCTTGGTCAGTAATGACTCTCCAGTGGTTCAGGCTTTACTTCCTGGAAATTGTATTTGTCGCTATGCAATATAAACCACAACCTGCTGTTGCCTGGTGGCTACACTTATACGTGTTACCAAGTCTGTCCTATTCATTTATCTAATTTTTGTTATCTAGTCTGTGTTGACCAATGTGCTCTTGACATAAATCATGAGGCCGCCTCACAACATGAAATAGATTTGAACCTTCTATTCAAATCAGGACTTTGTAGAAGAAGCCAAGCTAATTTCTGACTGAAAAACACGACTTTTAAGAAATACATGATGTTTGTTTATGGCGGGAAAACAAAGTGAATGATATTATGGCCACGCGGACGTTACTGTGGCTCTGTGACATCACACTTGTCTCTGCAGAAATGTCTTTAGCAAGGGTAGCACCAAATTATGGCTTTCCTGCATCAATTTGAGGTGCAATCGTCTTTTTTATTTCTTTGTTTTTTCAAAATAAACGTAAAAGTACTAGTTAAGTTTTGTTTTGTTTTGTTTTTTTAAATAAAAGTCCTCTGCTATTTTCATGTTTTATTTAAGGAAATAAATGCAAATGCTCTAAATATTGAGGGGTACATGTCCCCTGCATCCCCCTTGAAATCTACACCTGGTCTTTAGACTGTATGATACACATGCAATGTGGGTTAATCCCGGCGCTGCATGTCCTGCTGCCCTGCACGGATAACTGAATGGGCCCAAAATGTTAGCAAGGGACAAAAGCCCTCTGCTGCATCACCCTAACATGTTATGGCCAAAAAGTTGCACAGGAACACACCAAATCAATGACCAATAGGCATGTATGTATTTGCAAATTCATTGGTAAAAATGCGCAGGAACTCTATACTTGATACTTAAAACTTAATACTTCATCGTTTTGGTCTTTTTTCAAGAAAAAAATTCTCAGATGTAAAAATCTGAGAGCTCATTTCTTCTAAGTGACAGTAAATATTATTAAATATATATGAATATTTGGGGGTTTTGGTCAAAGCGACATAAAGATTTCCTATTGGACTCTATGAAATTTGTTTTTAAATATTTTCCAATATTTGATAGACTGAACAGCCTGAAACTTCTGCTGCTCGATCAGTCTAAAAAAGCCAATGAGGGCCAACAGTGCGGGACACACCGAAGCAACCAGGCCTGCGGATGCTCGTCATCAGCCCAACTTGGGCAAATGGCCGACTGTTGGCTCGGTGCGTCACGGCCTTATGGCAGAGTAAGGCGGGTCCTTCGCTATCCTCGGAAATGCAGAGCGTGAGTGAACCCTGTGGCGTTCACTTGCAAAATGTTGCTCAAATTAACATGTACCAACCAAGAAGAGACTCAAAATGACAAAAAAAAGTCACAACATTACTTTAAAGAGACATGAAACAAAAACCCACAAAAAGGTGCGTAGCAACAACAAAAAGAAGCAATATCACTACAAAGTCTGTATGACTCTTCTGTGGGAGAGGATGTGGGGCCCTTTACGTATCTCTGCCAAGGGTCCCGCTGTCTCATAATCCGCCCGTGTCTGCTGCCTGCCTCCGACTAACTCCCCACCCTTCAGTGTGGCTTAATGCCTTGCTTAGGGGCTCTTACACTGCAGTTCCACAGATTGTAGTGGAGGGAGCTTGAGATTGTCTCTCATTCAGCCTCTGGCCCGAGCGGTCCAAGTTATGAAACCAGCGAGCTCCCACTCATTTACAATCCTGACTTCTCCTCCTCCTCAAGCCGCCTCTCTCTCAGCAGCAGACAGTTTACATTGTAAGCAGATATCAGGGACTCCACTGCTGAAAATTAACACCCATAATCTGCTTCAACACACACACACACACAAACACACTCTACAGACTGGCAGCGCAACGGGGAAATAACCACCCTGCACCAGACAAGTGCTAAAGTAAGTGTTGTCTGAGTCTTGCAACAGATTTGTCTGCTCTCCCAGCCTCTCTGGCACTACACCAAACCACAAGTTGGAGGTCCTGCTGAACAAATCATTGGTGTCTGTTTTTAACACCTGTCCCACCCTGACAGCAGCCTTCAAGTCTGCTTCATGTCTACCTGTGGGCAACTGGCATGCAATTCTTTCAACTTATGCAATGCACAGAAAGCAGAAATACAGTGCATGAAGACAGTAATTACATCAATAAAACTTAGCAGGAGAGAAAAATTGCCCTCGGAAAAAATCTAATTCTTTTAACCCTTTGAAACCTGAGAAAAGTGGCTTGATTTCTTTCCAAAACATGGGAAGAAGGCAACGACCTGCAGAATAGGAGATGACCCAAAAAGTAGTAAAAACGTGAATGATAATAACAGTAATAACAATTCTCTAACGTAATTTTAAATATGCAATCAAGATAATATAATATAATATAGTTTTTTACTTTTTTCCGAGACATTTTCTCCTACCTTTTTAAATACAGTTTTCTACGTCTACTAATTTCTTGCAATTTGTGGAATGTTTTTAAAGAAGTTGCTTGTTTAGTTTTTTTTAAGAAATTGTACCAATTTGCTCAGAGTTCAAAGGTTTAAATGTTTGTTAAAGGTATCTGTAGGCAGCACAAGAAAAGTGATGTCAGGTTCAGGTTTCAAAGGGTTAAGGGTTAAAAGTGAAGGAAGTATTGATTTACTTGTAATGATTTAAGGCAATAAGAAGCTATCATTTCATGGTAATAGCTTAAAATTATGCTGTTTATCCGTCAAGCAGTATAAAACTTACAGGAGGACGGTTGTTTCTTTCAAGTTTGGACTGAGTTTATTGATTTTCAGACGGTGTACTCACTTTTTCTGAAGTCTTCCTCACTCCCTTTTAATAGCAAATGTTGTCTCTATTTAAATTCCGCAAAAGAGCCAAAAATAACTCCTGTATCTGAGTGGAAGCCGGAGGTCTACGCGGTGGTGAGCAGTCCGCCGTCGCAGCTCTTGAGCGAAGATAACAGCGCGCGAGGTTTGCGCACGTTCTCCTGAAATGATCCGATATGTGTGGGACGACCTGGACCCGCGCGAGCTGCGAGCTGTCAGCGCGGTTTTAAGGACTCTCCGCGAGCGTCAGAGGGAGGAAGTGAGAAAGGTGAAGCCGAGAGAGAGAGAGAGAGAGAGAGAGAGAGTCACAGAGAGCGACAGTGTGTGTGTGTGTGTGTGTGTGTGTGTGTGTGTTTGTGTGTGTGGGTGTGGGTGTGTGGGTGAGAATATGAGGCTTCGTGTATGCAGGGGTCGGTGGGTGACAGATGCAGCCTATGGAAAGATTCTGTGGTTTAATGTGTTGTGTGTTTAAGCACATGATAATTTGCATAGTAGAAAAAAGTATAGATAAAATGCAAAAAATAAATTCTGTCATTCTTTTTCTGTAAAATTAAGTAAGCTTTCTTGGCATGACATTTGAAATGCACAATTAAGCTAAAAATGATGAAAGATAATGAATGGAATTGACAAAAAAAAAAGGTGAATAACTGTATTACAAATCCAGTGTGTAGAATTTAGGGGCATATTTTGGCCAAAATTGAATAAAATAGGCCTGAATATTATGAATTAAAATGAATATTTAAACCATTTCTGCCTATAGATGCTCTTCAATCTTACCAACTGGACCTTTATTGCTTTGTAGTTGTTCATCTGTTAGTCCATGTAGTAATTCTACTGCTGTTACTTACTGTATGTCTGTTATGAACCACTGTTATGCCAGTTTTGGAAAGTAGGGGCCAAGTACTGATTTTTTTTTAAAATTATTTTGAGACACTTGAACTAATAATTCTTAACCTTTCTTAACCTTAAACTTTGCACAGGCTGGCAAGAGGTTTCTCAGTGTAATGAGTAGGGTGGAGCAAATTAAAATGACATTAACTAAAGACATGCTATTTTACTGTGTTAAATGGTATGTTATTGCACCGATATGTATATGAACAAAGAGAAAGTGCACAGTACCATGTCGTCAAACTGGATTTGTGGCACATATTGAACCATAGGTACTACTGTGGCTAAAAACAACGAAAGAGACTTTTCCTCAATTCACCTCCAGCCTTAACTTGACTTTTTAGTGCAGATTAGATGCAGCTTTGTCAGCGGGTTCAAAACACTGGGAGTCTTTGTTGTCAGCAGATTGTACTCCCATCATGTTTAATTCATAGTGAAATAATTCATAGCCAAACTAATACAACAGCAGCCCAACTCACAACACTGGGCATTACACTGAGTGCTTTTACTGCCAGTAGAGAAGGCCACTCAGCAGGTACACAGCCCTCTGTGTGTGTTTTTATGTGCACACAGTGTGTGTGTGTGTGTGTGTGTTTTTCTCTTCAGAGTCAACTTGCATTTTCTAGCAATCAACTTTACACTGCATAGTATCTAATGTACAGATCACTACATTAACCACAGAGCTCAGTGTGGCACACCAGACAAACTGCACTCTGTCTGCAGACTGCATGCATATGCATTACTGCACCACACACACACACACACACACACACACACACACACACACACACACACACACTACAATGTCCCTCCCTCCTCCTGTAATACGGAACAGGTTTATAACAGCAAAGTGTTCTGGTCAAGGCCAGATTGTATCTCGAAAGTTCTCAGGACCATAAAACCACCACCACTACATGCATGCACGCACACACACACACACACACACACACACACACACACACACAACACACACACACACAACATAAACGGAGGCACCTGGAAAAATACAGCTCGCCCCGAGTTCAGTAATCACTTAACATTATATAAACAGAAAGATACAAACGTCTCAAACACACACACACTGTATTTTAGCGTACAGATACAGTGGACATGCTCACAAAAGCAACACACCACATATCAGTCAGTTTCTAAACTCTGATGATATTGCGTGTGTGTGTGTGTGTGTGTGTGTGTGTGTGTGTGTGTGTGTGTGTGTGTGTGTGTGTGTGTGTGTGTGTCTGGCCAACAAAAACCTGCAGTAAAGAGTGATGTGAGTTTTTCTTGCAGTTAGCAAGTGTTAGTATCGTGACATACTCTCAAGCTCATGACTTAAAGGCAAACCTGCTTGCAACTTCTGTGCGTGTGTGTGTGTGTGTGTGTGTGTGTGTGTGTAGGTGTATGTGGGTGTGTTTGGATAATGTGTATCTGTGTAAGTGTGTTTCTTGATATCAGGAAATACAGGACAAACCTGCATCCCCTCTGTAACTGAACACAACATCATTTAAATGTACAGTCCACATTATTCTCTGATTCATCTACTAATAATTAGCTAAGTCCAATTGTTAGCTGAGATATTTTTAGATTATGCCTTTTTTGGGAGTCTATGACTACCTATACTGCAACAGCACAAGGTCAAAGTTCAGCTCCCAAACTAAAGAAAGACAGATTGTTTGAATACTGATGCTCATTTCTTTCTGCAGTGCAGTGGCAGTGACACATTTATAGCTGTTAATGTGCACTTTCACAGAACACTTTGATGTTGATTTTTAATGAGGATGCTGTAGGTTCAAACCCACAGAGCACACTGAAAGTGTACATCATAATATGAGATGCATGCCATTCATTTCTTTAAGAGAAAAGCCTTTTTTTCTGTGAAATATCATTAGATAATCATGTGTGGGTGTTTGAGGTCATGCAAAAAATCTTGTGCGGTGTGAAACCTGTAGGCTCATATAAGAATGAGTTGTTCTCAGTCTCCCTGCTTTTCGTTTTGCCTCCGACACACACACACACACACACACCTCTCACTCTACAAACTTAAAGTTCAGATGATTGCTCATGGGCAGGGCTAATTCTTCCTAGTTCGAGTTGTCATGGCAAAGGGATGAAGAATTCTATATTTTTAAAAAATGTGAATAAAAGTTGAAAACTGAATTATATCCATGTAATCGCACTAGTTTTACAGTATTTGCAAGCAAAAAAAACCCTTTTTTATTGACACTAGACACTTTTTTGTTTTGTCACAAACAGGGAATAAATTTCAGTGATTTACCCAAAATGTTTAAATGACGATAAAGGCATGTTCAGGAGCACGCCTGGCTCTCACTTAATCTAACAGATGATTGGTTTAGATGTTGATTCACTAATAAGACGTTAAGTTGAGTACAATTAAAAACGACATTAAATCCAGATGAAAAAAAAACGAAGAAATGTGTCGGGGAGAGGTCATGAAGCCAGAGGCTTATATAATTGGACACCCTCTCAACTTGAAAACAACAAACAACAAATAAACAAAAAAATTAACAAAACCCCTAAACTAATATTTTACCGAAAAATTAAAACAAAGGATAAATGAATTCATATATGAACTTTGCATTTTGTTGAATTTGAGAGATTTTGGTTTTATTTGATTTGAAGCTTAATTCTGTTAACAGAACAGCAACTCCTTCACAGCAGTCAGAGACACTAAATACGGACTGTTTACACCACAGATCATAAACTATACGCAGTCTGTTTTATATTAACACTGAACTGTTTTAATTCTAGAAGTATTTCACAACACAAAGACTGGTGTGTGATAAACGGGGCCAACCTGGCCCTGGAAGTGCAAAAAGCCCCCTTAAAACCTCATAAAACTCACTTTAAATATATGATGTTTTTTCTTCCCCCTGTGACATCTTCAAAGGGACTATTTAGGTTATTCCTTCAGCTTTTCTGTTTTTTCAGATTTTTTACGAGGGGTTCTGTTATTGACATGAATGACTAAGACCTTAGACAAGAAATACAAAGACAGACTTCATGCAAAGGCTGTGGTTTTGGGGCATCCTGAGCCCTTGGGCCTGTTTGTGTAATACACCTATGGTACACATGGACACAAATTTCCCTATCACATCAAATTTATATTGAAGAGATTAAAGTACCTGGTGCTGTGACATCCATCTTTTTCCTCTGAGGGAGCAGGTAGAGGTGCAGTGCCTGGCTGAAGGGCACTGTAGCAGGGCAAAGCGTCTGTTACTGGCGACCTTTTGGCTGCATGACGGATAGCCTGTATTGAGATACACAGTGTTTGTTTGTGTTCAGCTACGCTCCATCTCCTCCTGTCTATTTAAACACACACACTCGCATTAGGCTGACACAAACAAACACACACAGGGGACACGTACACACACGGTCAAGACCACATGAGGACAGGAAAAGCACTTAGGTGGACACGCTTTTGCCCAAAATGCACTGAAATACACGTATAATGCACACGCTGTCTGCAGACAAACCGGTGCACCATTTAAAACTCGGTGCCATATTAATCTGAGCTGTGTAAACAGAGGAGGGGAGAAAAGCTGCTCTCAGGCCAACGGAAACAACAGCAGGAACCTGTAACAACTCTGGAGCCCACATGGACCAGCGCAACCCTGCAGCCTGTGCTTACACAGCTACACGATTACACTAAACACGGCGAGCTTGTAACATCATCGCTACTGCATAGAGGAGGGATGGATTTTTCTCACAATTAAGTGCAAACATTAGATAATTTTTTTTCTTCTCCGTTTTTTATGTTGAAACAGAGAGAGAAATGTCTCTTTTGAACCTTTTGAAACCTGAGCAAATTGGCTTGATTTCTTTCAAAAACATGGAAAGAAGGCAATGGGCAACTTAGAAGAAATGACCCAGAATTTGCAAGAAAATAGTAAAAAGTAAAATAAAATGACCTGAAAACTTCTTTATATTAAAAGATATCAAATCAAATCAAATCAAACTTTATTTATAAAGCGCTTTTCATACAAAAAAGTAACACAAAGTGCTTTACAGGTTAAAATCATTCCATCCTTCCCTGCTCCCCGCACAAAATCACATTCATACCAAACTCGTATTCAATGCCCATGATTTTTGGCAATGTATGGGAATATACTGTATAGAAGCCACAGTTTCAATCTTAGCAGGATATTGGATTTTAGCCACCACATCATCTTAAAGCCACAACTACAAACTATCAGAGACGGACACTTGATTCCAAATCCCGAGGGTGTGTTTGCAGGGACAGGAAATGCAAGGGTGACCACTGTTTAGTAAACACTCAAACACACACACACACCACGCGCGCACGCGCGCACACACACACACACACTCCTTCATGAAGCCCATATGGAAACTCTCAGTCAGCTAAAAAGGTTTGTAAATAGGTATTTATCCATGTTTATATATATTAGAAGAATCAGATGCTGGTTCATCTGCTGCAGTCACGAGTTTAGACATATGATGCTAATGTAGTGAATGTTACCATGTTAGATCACTATTACTTGGTATTGTGCTATTTCTGTTTAGCTGACAGTAAAGATACCTACGAAATACTCACAAAATCACACGATGTAATGTTTAGACTGCTACATATTTTTGTAGTATTGTTAATTGTTGATATATCATTGTCAAATTAATTTTCATTTAAAGAGTACTTTTAGTTTGTTATCCCATAACTTGTATTTCTTTCTTTTTGCTTAACTGAAGAGGACGTCATTTAATCTGTATGATTTATTTGCTCCTTCATCTAACACTGTGAGAAGATTTTGAAAATGTTTAAGTTTGGTTAAAGCTGAAAGAACAGCGACCACTTCCTTTTTCGTGCTGTCGAACAACCTTGCAGAGTTTCCAAAATTTGACCCAATTTCTCTGTGAGTAAAAAGTAATAGTGTTGAGATGCTCAGGCTGACTTGCTCGCTGTGGTCCTTGTGGTTCATCTGCGGTGCAGAGAGGCAGGTCGGATTATAAATTGCCTTTGTTTTTTCTAGCTGTACTTTGCATTCAAAGCATGTTGCTCAAAGTCCAGCCTGCATGCCTGCAGAGGGCCTCAAGAACATTATGTGCAGAATATACATGAATTGCAATTGCTTATATTTTATACACTACTAGGTAACTGCATCGAACTGCGCCTGCAGCAAGTGTCTGTCAGGAAATGAAAACTTATAGAAAGCTCCAGGTTACAAGGCAACTAGTGGCACCTGTCGCAGAAAATACATTCTGACATCAATGCTGGCGCTGTTAGCTCAAGTAAGCGATTTCTGTAGAGGACACATTGGTGCTCAGGCATCAAACATGTGAGCACCCTGGTTTAGAGATAGGTAGGTAAATATTAGCATGCTAACATGTCAAACTTCTATGGTAATCATGGTAAACGATGCATCCGCTTAAGATCAGTATTTCAGCATTATGAGCGTGTTAGTTTTACCATTAAGTCCAAAGCACCGCTGTGCCTAAAGCGAAAAGAGACAGTTCAGTCCAAGTTCAAAAACGGCTCAGTGGTTCTAGCTCAGCTAGTAGTAGATGCACACTTCTTTCTTTGTGGTGATACAGTCGGTGGGTGTACTTCACTATAATGAAAATAGTTCCTAAATGAAACTGCTCAGATAAGGTGTGTGGATTATCTTGAGTAACCGGGTCATGATTTCTAAAAAGAGACATTATATCATTGAGATTTTCAAAAGTATTTTTTGCTGCTTTAAGCACAACAAGTGGTTATATTTGAGAGAAGGCAGACATCTTTATGGCCGACATTTGCAACATTCTCATTGTCATTGTCTTTTTAGTCTTCATCTTCGCATGTAAGTAACGTGACTCACTGCTGCTAAAATATTTCACATAGCAGCTTTAAAATAAGTGAAGTCAAGTCGGTGTAGTGTGCTGAGGATGCACTTACCCAAGCTTCTCATTTTCTGTCTTTTTCTAAATATTCAGAATGTCAAAGTAAAAATTCTTCTATGCATATGTGCCTTGAATCATACAGGGAAATGGTGTCTAAATCTTATTTTTGTCACATTTACATAAACTGAAGCATGGGACTGGCTGTTCTTTCCGTCCGCAGTCTGTGCATTTCTCCCACACACATGACATCTGAAGACCCCCCCATCTTTCTTTCTCACCACCACTTCTCTCCCCTCCCTCTCTTTTTTCTCAGAGTGCCCTTTCATTTCATGCAGCCATAAAGACAAAAAAAAGACCACTCTGGTGTAAATCTAATTGGTCACGACAACAGGATGAATAAATGGAGGTGGCACGTACTGTACACACACACACACACACACACACACACACACACACACACAAATTAAGATAATTTTCTAGCTTTTATTCATGTTCTGTCTATTCTACTCTCCTCTATACCTTTTTTTTAAGAAAGCTAAATTTGCTCTCACTTTTAATTTTAATTTCCATATTCACATAGGTAAATGGTCCCTGTGACAAGGGAAAGAAAGAAACAAAAAGAAAAGAAAGAAAGAATAATAACAACAACAAGGAAATTATCTGGAAAATGCTTGAAAAAGTATCATTTTGAAACATAACTATAAATATTTAATTATGAAAATAATAAATATGGTGTTTCCCTAGCCTTCTCTATTGATTTCTTGTAATTAATGTAACATTTCTTACACATTTGCTTTTTGTTTTTGAAAGAAATCACATCAATTTGCTCAGGGTTCAAAGGTTTAAAATCTTGTGAAAGGAGTCTGAAAACAGCTCAAAAAGCAACATCACCCCAGGTTTAATAAGATCCCTGTTGACTGGGCAAAAGCTGATTTGCGTGTCTTCAATGTCATATTAAGTGCAACTTGTACTAACTGTTACTCAATGATTCACCTTCTGCTGGAGGCGGGGTCATTCTTGTCCTCGGGCACAGTGAAGGCAACTCCCAAAATTCATTAGCAACTCAGCCAAACAGGACAATACATGTCGGTGGTTCCTGCAAGATAGGAAAGCAAAAAGACAACAAAAAAAGAGTAAATTTCATACATGAATCAGAAATGCATCATACTATTGTCAGTTGTAGACACAGTAAGAATGTACCAGCATGTGGTGTGTGAGAATTTATTCTCACTGTGCCTCCTGCACTTATCTACAGCAGATATGCTCTTTTGGCTCATACACAAGCTTAAAGAAGTCAAGTATATGTGTGGGAGATCTGTGTTGAAATGTGAGACCTTGTAGGTTTTGGTGTAAACAGTTAGTGTGTGTGTGTGTGTGTGTGTGTGTGTGTGTGTGTGTGTGTGTGAAGTTGTGGGTTCTGTTTCACCTCATGGTTGTGACATTTTATCTCCATCCTGCATAATCTTTGATGCATCTAACAGAGGAGGGAAGCATTTATAATTATTTAAAAAAAAAAAGACCATGCATGACCATAACAGCAATAACCGGAAACTTGACTACATCTTGTGTGAGTTCACCTGTTAACCCTGTACTTGGCCGTGGCTCACAGCAGCCTATAAACCAAGCTACACACTGCAAAAAAAAAAAGACAATTGTAGTTTAATATTCAGGATTAACAAGTTTATTACATCCTGTGTATGTCCTCAATATCTTCTAGCATTTTTTTTATAGTCACGACAGGTAAAAGTTTAATTCCTCAAAATAAAATACACTCAGGTTAATATTTTTTTGAGCACTAAAATAACTTAAAGTATCTTCCAAAAAGTTCAACAAGGCTCACTGCAGATTAAAATCCCAATCCCAAAATGTGCAATTTTTTGCAGTGCAGTATTCATATCACAGCAGGAAAGCTGCATGATGGAAATTTATTGTTTTAATGCACCGGTAAGTCTCATTTTCCTTCCTCCCTTCCTTCCTTAGGCCTCTTTTTCTCTGAACTGACTATGTTATTTTTATTGTCTCCATGGTGACAGATAACAGGCACAGATTCACACCTCACAACGAGTTGTTTCCTGACTGGCCTCTGAGCAAGAAGCTGTTTAATATGGTCTGGATAACAGGAAGGTGGCCAGCAGTCACAGTTCAGGTTATACAGTCAGTAAAGAGAAGTGCTGCAGCCATGTGGAGAGAACAAGTACTGCAACAACAAGTACTGAAGTTAAAACAAACCTGTCTGCCTTATTTGGACATGATTGAGTTGTGTCGAACATTTGGGTCAAAGTCTTATAAAAACTAAACTCTTTCCTTTTACTGACAATGTGAGACTATCAAAGGGACATTTCAACTAAAAATCAAAAATACCAGTGCCTTTTAATCTATATTGTTTTAGTGTGAATTGCTGGGTGCAAGAATGCACAATATTGGATTTTTTTCCGATTTCCAATATGCCAACTTATAACAACTCTTTGGGCCGATAACTGATACTGATATCGATATTTAGTGACCAAGTCTCTCCTGTAGCAGAATTAACTTCATATTATGCACACTCTTATTATGATGGCCCACCAGCAGATGGAGACATTAAATAAAGTGCTTATCAGTGTAAATTCATTCATTGTGCAAAATAAGAAAAATTCCCCAACTTGGGGTTCAACGTGTCAATTTAAAAAAACAAATCTGAAAATTGATTTGTCATATCAGCAGAAATCAGCATGTTTGCCGATACCAATATTTAATTTTAAAGTCAATATCTGCCGATATTATCAGGCATCCCAAGCTGAATGTTAGAGATATCAGCCGCAGAGACGTCAGCCTTCTCTCCAGTATAATTGAAGTAGATGCACTCGGCTCGTGGTGCTAAAAGCGTAAAAAAAATTACACTTGAAAAACTCAAAAGCAATGTCTCTTTCCAGAAATTATGAGCCGATTTCTCAAGATAAGAGCATGTTGTGAGCAGCTTCATGCAGGAACTATTTTCTCTCTACCAAACTATGCCCACCAACCATTTCACCATACAGAGGGAAACGTATATCTACTGCACTGAGCTATAGCCAACGTCACAGCTCAGCCAGGGAGGACGAAGACAAACATCTCCAACACTCTGTAACTCAAACCACAACAACCCAGACTGATAAATGGCGCTGCAGGTAAGAGGATAAAATATGTGTTTTTGATTTTGGGGTGAACTGTTCCTTTAAATGCTTCACATAAAACACACATCCCAGAAGCCCAGAAATTAATCTACAAAACAAGGTTATGACACACTATCAGAACTGTACTGTTGCATCTTTGACTGTCCATGTCATTGTGTACCTTTCTGTCCATCTGTCCTGGCTCCTTGTGACCGCGAGACCTGTTAAAAAGATAATGCATTCATTGTTATAACAGCAGAGACATATTATTTAATTTCATTCCTATCTTCATATTTAAACTCCAGTCACTGCAATTCATTTAAACAACTTTTATTTATTAAGTTTTTACAAATAAAGTAACAAATTTCATTGTATTGTAGCGCAAAGCGCAAATTTTTTTTTTAATATGAAGCTTGAACACTCTATACTTAGTGCAAAACATACCGTTAAAGGCTGCCGATGACTCCCTACATGTATTTTTTGTTTTTTCTTTCATTCATTCATCCATATTTTTGTTTTTTTTATCTAACCACTTTGTACAATGTCAAACACGATACAGAAAAATGAAACCACTGAATTAAGTTAGGTGCTGCTAGAGACATTACAACTGCTGATAAAAACAAGTGAGAAATAAAAAATAAAACATGAGAGCGTCAGAGAAACCAGAAACATAATCAACGTGTTGAGAGAAATGGTTTCAGTAACAGTCAGAGAAACTGTTGCTGCGCTTGAGACTCGACATCATACCACAGGAGCAAGCTACATGAAACGGCAAGGAGATGTCAATCTCTATGTGTGTGTGTGTGTGTGTGTGTGTGTGTGTGTTGGTGAACTGAAAGGCATTTTTTATTTTACATGTGGGCACTTCTACAGTAAAAAGCATAAAAGTTTGCAAATCCTGAAACTGAATCTAATGCGAGTGAGTCCAAAACAACTATTGCTACACTGTGTGTCACCAGAGAAAAAGAATCCTACTTTTCCACTTTAACTTCAGGGAACTTCACAATAAGAGCGCCCACACTGGATAACTCTCGAGCCTTTCACAATGAGAATCCTCCTTCACAACTTTAAAGGAACCTCACAATATTTGCACCCACTCGTGAGCTTTACGAGTCCTCCAGCAGGGGGCGTAACTGTCAAACCCAACTGTTTCTACAGCGCTGGATAGCATACTGTAGCTTTAAATAATATTGCATTGCAGCCGCTGCACAGGCATTCCTTTCATAGTAATTATGTAGTCGAAACACTGCAAAATATGATCAAACTCCTACTGTGGAAATCATTTGAGGTTTGAGCAATTGCAGAGTGAAAATCCAGGCAACCAAAACAGCTCCAGTGAGTAAAAGCAGTAAAAAATACTCTGAATTTACTTTTTAAAAAAATTCTTTACCTCTGATGTTTCCACTCCACTTACAAAAAGTCAAATGGCACTGAGTTGGTGGCATCATTAAAGGTTTGACTTCTTTTAACTGATCAGAACTAAAGCAAAGTGGCTCAATGATTATTCACAGCTTCAACCAAACTTGCCAAGAAGTAAAAATGTTGCATTATTATTAATGAGAAATGGAAAATATCCCCAAATAAATCAAGCAAAAGCAAGGTGTTTTGTTTGTACAAACTTTACAAAGTAACCTTTTCATCCAGAACACCCAAAAAACACAACAACAAAAAAAGCAATTTTAAGTGAATGTCAAAGTTTGTACCAGATGTTTCATTTGCACGGACAAATGAAAAGAGAAAAGAGGACAGGGTGTCAAAGGCCTTGAATCTAAAATCACCATCATCACTATCACTTTCATCATTTTAACCGCCATCATCACAACCAGTACAACCACCATAACCACCACTGCGCTCATTCTAACCACCAACAACTCTAGCACTGCGATGCCCTTTTATAACATAATGCTTACATTTTTGGTTTACATGGTGCAGCTTCAGAAACATACAGTGAGAATAGGAGTGGATGATATTCATACCTTTCTGCAGACTTTTTTTTTTTGCCCAATAGCAGCAATTCTCAGATGAGGACCAAGTCTGTTTAAAAGACAAGTGTAGTTCTGCTGGCCTCGTACTTGGGTTTTGGTTAGAAAAAGGTAAGACTGTTAAAATCTCATCTTGGGGATGACAAACGAGTTACAAGAGAGGAGAAAGATTATCTTCTCACAATGATTGATGGACTCTTAAATTAAAACACAATTTCATGCCAAAGATTGGACAGCTTTGGTAATTTTACATATCTGTTTTTCTTTGTTTTTCTCCTCTCAGTGACTCAGTTTACATGCACTCTAATATTCCACTATTATTCTGAATATGTCAATATTCTAAATCTGATACAGGTATTGTAAACAGCATACTACCTTTGGATATTACATATTAGGCCGTTTTTTCAAATGTAGCATATTCCGATTGAGATGTGGGACACGCTGGCATTACTCAGGTTTTAGGAGCATTCCTTAGACATGTATACATTTTAAATATGCATCTCAATTTAGGGTTTTTACACCAATTTTGCATGTTTACTGTCAGCTCTGTGTGTTGTCATGGATACATTGTACACAAACCAACCTGTAAAAAGTTTGCAGGGCTGTAAAGTAAAAATGCATGTTACAAAACAAAACAAAACCCACATTTTAAGTTAAAAAGGAAAAACACACCAACTTCTTAACATTATAAAAGACTCGGATGGACAAAACTGCAACGCTGACCTTTCTACGAAGGTGGTTGACGGAATGAAAGAGGGAGGCTGTGTTCACACGGTCTACACGTCCGCCACCTGTGGTTAACTTTGACAAAATCCTATTACGACATAAAGAAGCAAAAGGGAATAAGTGACTTCAGCTGCTGTGATAAACAACATGTTAGGGCATGTTAATTGGAGTATTCACAGCTGCATATAAATGGGAATATTAGTGGAATATTAATTTTTATTAGCTGTGTAGGAACATTATCTTTTTTCTGGCATAAGGGCAAAAAATGGAATATTTGTGCATGTAAACAGAGTGATAGTTTGATATGGGTGGAGTGCACCAGTTGGACAGTTGGTAGCTTGTTTGGTCACAGTCAAATCTGATTGTTTTTTTTTTAATTCACGGCCATGACATCATCGTTTGCCACTCACTCTTTTACAAGCCAACTGGAACAGAGCAGCACTGCCATTCCTGTTAAACCACCTCAACTAACAGACGAGTAAAACATAATGACCCCTACCATGGATCCTTTGATTTTAGCTGGTTTTACAAGCAGGTCAATAAAGATTTTGATTCGCATTTTGGTGAAACATAAATCTATACTACACTAGAGACAACACTGAAAGAAGTAACTTAAGTTCACTATAATGATCCTCTGCCGACTCTATGCTGCACCAGGGCCAGTGCCACCAAAACACAGAGTGGTCCAAGCTTCGATACATACAATCAACTCTCTCCTTAAAACTGGAAAAATACTCTCACCGCCTCCCCCCAAATATCTACATTTAAAACCCTGAAAAAATGGCACTGATAACTCTCCTGTCCTCAAATTTCATCATGTTGGTGGTGTAACATTGCCAGGCCTCATGTGGAGGTAAAGCACAACAACCAGCTTCACTTCACAGAAACAACACTGACTTCAAATGGTGGCCTTTTTCAATCTGAAGTGGTCAATCTCATTGGTTTTAATGGCAGCAGAATTGGGGTAATTTCATTTTTCTATCAACTCAAAGAGCAAAGATATTTGTTTAAAGGGTAACTATTTTCCCATATTTTTGTGTCTATTGGGATAGACAACTTCAGACTTTGGTCCGGTATTGCGTGAGAGAGCTGCAGCTGGCAGCAGCAGAAAGGCTGGAATGTAATCACTCAGGACATGTGTGAACTGTCAATTTACGTCTCCTAAAAATGCTTGTTTTTGCCACTGAAAGACTCATGGGGGTTTTTAAATATGACAACATCATAAAAAGGATCCTGACATTGATAGAACGTTTTTGTTAAAGAGTAAGATCCCTTTTGTTTAACTCGAAAAAGCCCTAAAATTGCTATTGCAAAACCCACCAGACTCCATTTAAATAAACAGTACATTTGTCATCATAAAACACACTTAATTCAAAGTTCACGGAAACAAAATAAAACTAACAAAAGCTGTCTTTGTTTGTCTTTCCACTTACTCAACATTCATCAACTCTGGTTTGGTTGAAATAAACCCTTAAAATAAATAAAATAAACCCAGTTGGATCTGAAAATATGCTGAAACTATACACGCTAAAATTACTGGTTATTTAAATAGTGAATTTGGGGCTGTTTCTGTTTAAACAAAAAGCATTTTGCTCTTTCAAAAAAACATCTATGTCCATAATGATATTAGACACTTAAAAATGATATGATGACCTTGACAGTGGCAAAAAAAACTTTTAGTAAATGTACGTTGGCGGTACACAAATGCCCGGAGTGGTTACATCGCAGCCTGTTTCAGCAGTGCCGGTTGCAGCGCTCACACCCAACAGCAGACCAGTTTCAAAACTTGTCCTCATTAGTCACTGAGAAACAAAAACATGGGAAAATGAGGTCCAGGTTTTAAAAAAAGATATGGTTTTCACTTTTTTAAAAATCATTCTTGGCTTTTTACGGAAAACACACTCAATTAGTTGAAAAATAGAATTAACCACAAACCAGCCGTAGCGCACACAGCAGCTGCTAACGACAGCCATTATCATTACTGCATCTCCACCAATCTACTGCTTACCTGCTCCACTAACACCGGGTCCAATAATCACCACCAACGTCAAAGTGACACCCATTAAAACTCCCCACACGTGCTGTCATGTGTGCTTACTTTAAACCCAAGTCCTAAACCACCAACGAAACAAGCAACAGGAAGGATGCAAGGCACTAGTAAGTACCTCCAGTGTTCACTGGAGGCTCTAGGGGGATCAGGGGAAGCAAAAGAAAGCAAAAAATAAAAGACAGACATTTTTTTCAAGTACATTAAAATGGACACCATTGGTTTATACATTCACATTCATCTAACAAAACCAGGGGAGAAAGGGAAGAGGAGGGCTATTTAAAGTGTCTGATATATAAGTACTGTATTAAGAAAAAAAAATAGCTAGCATTACTTTATTATCTAAATATCAACTATCCTGCCGTTCACTCCGGTTTGTCTTTATAATCAGGCTTGGAGGTCAATTTCGACTTTCAATTCAATCAGTTTAAAAAAAGGAACTGCTGTTGATCAGCTGTCTGTAAGGCATTTATTTTGGATTGTGTCCTCAGTATCTGGATGCGAGGATCATTATTTAAAAAGACGTGATCTTAATTTTCACATTTTGATGAGAATCCACTTGCTGAGATCAGTGAATTGAAAGTGAAAGGCCCCCAAACCGCTCTCTGTATGCTTCTGTTTTTTTCATTCATGACGTTTCACCCTAAAACTCATGTTGTCCAACAACATTTGCTAATAATAAACAACAATAATCACAGTGTTTCCACATCGTACACCGATGTGCGCGTATAACAGGTCCATCGACAGAACACGTTTTTGTTTTTGTTTCTTTTTAAATAGAATAATAATCATTAACAACAATAATTAATGTACATTGCAATTATTTCAACGCAAACGTTGAAACCCAACCTACTGATGACACTAAGAACTGAGGCATTAGTCTGTGTGTTAAACGGCTGCTACGCCTCCAACAATGTGTGTGTATTTACATGACTGTGTGTTTGTAGATGTGTGTGTTTGTATGAATGTCTCATGCATTGTGTGTGTGTGTGTTTGTGTGTGTCAGATTGCTGGCTGGGGGCAGCGAGCAAAACAAACCCAACAAAAACAAAATAAACAACAAAATGGAATCATCATGGCTGACATTCTAAAAAATAAACACAAACTGTACAGGGACTCTGATATTATTCTGATAACAAGGCCACTTTTTTCACACTGAGTTCTCTCATGTTTGGGCTTTTTTTTTCTCTGAAAGGTTCCTGCTGTTATTGCTTCAAATGGCAACAGAGAGGCGGAGAGAGGGATGGAGGAAGAGGTGGAGTCGTGACGGTGAAGAGGCGTCTGGTGTGCAGAGGCATCTGTCCTGTCCTTCCAGTGCTTTATTGATGCCGCACGCAGCCAGTATGCTCCTAAAGTAAGCAGTGGAACGGGAAACAGATGAGGTGTTTGACTGTTATCTAACACAAACACTCACTCGCTCTCCCTCTTCATCCACTTTCTTTCCTCCATCTCTCTCCATCTGTTTGAATGGTTTGTCAGAACAAGGGAGGAACAAGACACAGAAGGTAACGGAGGAGCAGCTGTCACGAGTTTTCTCAAGCTGACGAGTCAAAACCCCAATAAGTGCTACTGCTGTACTCTAAACCAGGCTAGGGGTCAGCTCAGCTCCAGACGCTCAAAATTCTCAATGTGCGTTTAATTTGTTCTTTTTTTTTTGTGCTTTGAATGGTCGAGGAAAATATTCGAAATTCTGAATACTGAAGCAAAACAACTTCCTGAATTCAAATTTCTGCTCTCATCTGATGTCAAAGCCTTTAACTGTGTGCATCCTTGCTTTCAAGCATACATTTAAAGGTCCAGTGTGCAGGATTTAGGGGGATATATTGGCAGAAATTGAGTTCATTATAATAAGTATGCTTTCTTTAGTGTATAATCACCTGAAAGTAAGAATTGTTGTGGTTTTATGAGTTAGGAATGAGCCGTTTATGTGTATATAGGGAGTGGCTCCTCGTCCACAGAGTCCGCCATGTTTCTACAGTAGCCCAGAACGGACACACCAAACACTGACTCCAAACAGGGCCATTCATGTTTTTGTGTTGGCCGCCGTGGTTAACAGCCTGTCCACCAGGAGCCAAATAACATTGGAAAAACACTGATTTATAAGGTGAAACTGCTTTATTCAGTGTTTTTACCAGTTTAAATTACTCTGCCTGCTTGTTTTGGAGAGGAAAAGACCGCTGCGTGTAATTCAGCTGCCAGTGAAAACCTCCTGAATGTTATAATAATCTTAAGTTATCAGAGAAAAAAAGGTGAGCTCATACTAGCAGGTGCTCGGCTTTGACATGCTGAATAGCATCTGCAAATCACTGATTTGTAAAGCCAAACTGCTGTATTCAGTGTTCACCTGTTTAAATCACCGGTGTTTTGGAGAGGAAGAGACCTCTGCAGATTATTCGGTGCTTGCTGAAAAAAATCTCCTGAACAATGAACCGGGAAGGAATTCAGACTAGGAGTTAATGCTTGGCGCATGGGAGAAGTTTGAGCTGTTTGCAGCTGCAATCCTCATCGCCAGATGCCACCAAATCCTACACACTGCTCCTTTCAGGGACGCAAACTGCTGGCGGAAAAACACGGCTGCTGCTTGATTTCAGAAAAGAAAGATGACCTTAATGTGATGACCAGCCATGTTCCCCTCTATATCCACCAGCTACCTCTTTATAGATGTATTAAATTTGGAAAAACTGCATTGGTGTATGTGTCTATCTTCTTTGAGAGCTTAAGATTTCCTAATACTCAGCCTGAGAGCTAAAATATTCTAAGCAATTACAGTGTTAGAAGCTTTTATGAGGTGCTGTGAGGACACAAATTTGTTGAAGCTGGCCACCACATTCATCCCCCTCAACCTGATGTTAAGTTTCTCCTCCGCTGTCTCACAAGGTTGATTGTGTGACCTGCCTTGTAAAGACTTGTTCACTCAATTTAAAGCATGAAATGGAGCGAGAGTGACCAAGCCATAAGTGCGCATACACAACACCTCACACACAAACAGCTACTAACACCAATCCCACACCCTGTCAAAACCTCTTTGGCCTTTTCACATTGCACTCAGGAGTCTTTTTCTGTATCCTCGAGCATTTGACCGGCTGTCACAGCCCACAGTCGAACACAACAGAGAGGGAGATTGTGTGACTGCCTTTGTATCTGTGACGGCTTCTCACACACATAGATGAGGCGAGGTGCATCACACAAACTGTGGAGATGTTGCCACATCGCATTCCTGATTTCTTCACTCCTCCTCCTTTCCTCTCTTTGCTCCTCTTGAACAGATTCTGTCATTTCAAACTCCTCACTCTCCAGTTCTTCTGTCCTCTCCAGCCGATCGAGCCCGTAACACTTTGTCCCAAACCAGATCAGGCCAGTCGGGCTGTGATTTCAATCAGCCCTCACCCCCAGCCCTACGTGGTCCGCAGGTTGGGTCCTCCTGGGTTGCTGACCGACTTCTGGAGAGAGTTGGTCAGATGGAAAGACTGGAGCGGCCCCTGCCCGGGAATCTGGCCCTGTCCACCGACCGTGGTGGGGTAGGGGCCCAGGGGCTGGGAGGTGCTGACCAGTAGAGGACCAGGCTGTGCTGGGGCCTGGTGTGGGGTTGACAGGCCGTGAGCCGGACCGGACCATTGTGCGCTGTAGGCAGCGGTGGGGGTGTAGGGGATGAACTGGGGAGGCTGGGACTGAGGCGGAGTGGAGGTGGCAGGGGGGTGGCACAGGGAACCCTTGCGGGCAGCCAGAGAGGTAGCGGTGGTGGAGTTTGTAGGGAGGTGGGCTGAACCTCCGATGCTGCTGGGACACAGCTGGCTGGGAGCAGAGTACTTCCTGCTCATACTGGCTGACTGGATAACCTGGACAGGTGGACATTTTACATGAGGAAAGAAAAACATGTCTCTCTGCTAACACTAAAAACCTTTACACATCACATCTTTTTTCATGCCATTAAGGGCTCATTAATGCTCATGGTTACACATGGAGACAGAGATGGATGGAGCCCTCTTTCCGTGCTCTGTGTTCATTTTGTCGATATTAGTGCACATTTTTTGAGCGTTTATGTATATAGTTCAAGCGAGATATGACCGTAGAAAACGGCAGAGAAATTTCAATGATGGCCGAACAGAACTAATTGGTAATATATAATTATACAAAGTTATATAAAGCAATATAAAGGCAAGTATTTTGCATTTTAATAATGTTAATTCATCCCGCCCCCGCTGTGTAAAGGCCTTCAGAGTTGTTCAGCACATACTTATTTTTTAAATTTATCTAAAAATCTCCATTTCATTTGGTAGATACTTGATTATCCTTTTTGAAGTAACTATGTGACTGATCAAGGTATGAATTAGGATTTTTTTAATTTAAAAACAAATATCTTTTGCAGAGGTGTAACGTGCTAGAATCTACTTATAAGACGTTTATAATTTTAGTTTATTTTGGAACATGTATTAAATGAACACAGATTAAATGAGACATATAAACCTGTGATTTTAAATCCAGCATAAAAGCACTGTATGGTTTTTGGGGTCTCTGCATATAATGAATCTGCCATGTATGGTCCGCTGTGTCCACCGTACTTAATGAGAAGTTGGTGGTGACAAGAGAGGTCAGGCCACAAAAGCTAATTTTTGCTCTTGGCCCCCCTGAATGCGTCCATGATGTCATATGGTGCATTTTTAAACTAACCTCATAGCTATGTCCTTGTACTGGGGCCTGCTGCAGCTGTTTGGCACTCCTCTTCCCCTGGAAAAAAACAGTCAGTTTAATCAACTGTACAGCACTTTTAACAAATTCTTCACATTTCTTTAAAGCAGCTGGAACAAGTTTATCAACTCCTGGATGTGCCCAAAGCTTAAAAGGAAGAACAAGCACTTGCTGTCTTTGACTTTAAACTTCAGATTTGTTTACCCCTAATTATTAAATCATCCAATTCAATTGAAATTTTGTACAAAAAGTCTCCAGACTTAAATATATTCTTTCCCTGCTAAACCGATGTTTTGGTCACTGTAAACACACATAAAGTGCCAGATGGAAACAGGACCTGATAGAGGATTAGCGAAACACATTACAGCCAAATGCCCGTAGGTTTTGGCTGAGGTTTGTTTACTCAACCAGCCACTTTGGCTTTTAACAAACTGCCATTTAGACTTCAGTTTCTTTCCTCTATCTGTCTTCTGGTCTTTTAAACTAAATAGAGAAAGTGTTGAGTCATTGCTGAAGGAACATTTTCTGTGTCAAAACAACTTGTGTTGCTGTAATAAATCATAAAACGGCAGTAAACCTGTGAGAGGTTCATGGCATCTCTGGCCCAATTGTCCACCAGTTTATGGAGGTCATCGGTGAAGGTTCCTTTCCTCTGGTGGGGGGCGGACATGTTGGGGGGCAGACACTGAGAACCCCCCTGGCTCTGACCCAAACCGCCTGAACCACTCACGGCATTGGTGCTGTTAGTCCCTGTGGAGAGAGACGGAGAGAAAGGAGAGGAAGAGCAAAGGATGTGAGACACTGTTCAAACGAGACGATGATCACTGATGTTATCTGAATGAAGGAGAATGCACTTCCTGTCTTGACCATGAAAATGGGCCGTTACATGGTGACATAGCCTAGTCGGGACAGAGTTTTGGGGTAGGTCAGCATGTCGGTATTATGTTGTTTAGTTGTAATGATGGAAATAATGATGGCAGACAGGAACTTGAGGAAAAACTGATACTAGAGCAATATTTTAAAATGATTTTGACAAAAATTTAGTCAGTTTCAGAATGTATCTTTATTCATTACTTCAATATTTTTAACCTGGACCCTATTGTCTAATAACTAGAGACAACAATTTGTTAAAAAATAGTCTAGTATTGAGCCAGAGTGCTGCAGCCAGCAGATGCAATGTGTTCAGTCGGGGCATGTTTGCACTGCCTATTTACGTCCACTAAAAGTGCTTATTTTTATCAGTGACAGGCTCACATTGTTATCAGAAGTGTTGGACAACATTATGGAAAGTTTCACTCGAGAGATAGACCTTTTTGCTTATGAGTAACATCCTTTTTATTTAACCAGAAACAGCCCTGAAACTGCTATCACCAAACTAACCAGACTCCATTTAAATAATCACTAATCGTATTATCATGAAATATACTTAATTCAGACCAAAACTCACCAAAACCATCTTGGTTTTTCTCTCCTTCGTTCAAACACTCAGCAACTCTGGTCTGGTTGAAATAAATCCTTAATTCAGCCAGTCAGATGTGAGAATATGCCGGCTCTGTACACGCTAAAATTGCTATTTATTTAAATAGAGTGTGGTGGGTTTGGCGTTAGCGATTTTGGTATTGTTTCCGGTTAAACATAAAGATCTTACTCTTTAACAAAAAGGTTTAATGTAGACAGACACTTAAAAAGCTGAGCATCAGTGGCAGAAATAAGCACTTTTAGGGGATGAACATCGATGGTGCATTATTGCCATGGGTGTTTGCATTGCAGCCTGTCTTGCACCTGCAACTCTCACTTAATACTAGACCAGCTTTAAAAACTGTTGCTTTCTTCAGTGCCTTAGACACAAATCATGGGAGAGTGAGAAGTTAGTCTTTAAATACTTCATTCTCCCATTGCCTCTGGTTAGTGATACATTAGGCGCCCTGTGAAGCTGTCATGCCCAGCAGCAATTAATTTATTCGAAGCAATGCTGGGCACAAGCCTGCTTGTTGTTCACAGCTGCCGTGTACCACTGATCTTGTGTTTTAGTCTATTTTTTGACCATTAGATGGCACTCAAGCTCTGTAACAGCTGGCAGTTTGCTTTGTTTGCCAACCCTGAGCATCAAACTCATCACTTTACAGCGAGAAAAAACAAAAAACAAAAAACAAAAACCTTGTAGAACGTAGCCTGAGTGCAGGTTCAGACTAATTCAACTATTATTTGATACCAGCACTATAATTATAGCATGTTTGAAGACTGCACATCTTCATTTCTTCTCTACCAAGTCAAGGAGAAAACTAAATCAGTAAATGCTGAGAGATGAGAGGAAGACAATCATAAAACACCTCAGCTCTCTGCTACACACTCTGCTGGTTTCAGATATTTTAACACAATCGAAATCAAAGGTTCAACTTCAAGCAAATCTGGTTTCCTATGACTGCAGACAGAGCCCTGATAATATGCATGTGGATTTTTCACAAATATACAGTTTTAACATATTCAGGCCAGTGAAAGAGAACACCGGGAATAATATGGTCTTCTATTATCTTACTGTCATGAATACTGCATCATAACCTTTTCTTAAAAAAAAAATCCTCACAAATGTTTTTTTGTACTTGTGTTCATGTACCTTAGATCCAGAAAATAGTTATATTATTACACAGATCTGTTTATCAGATATTATACAAGAAAAGACATAATAGGCAGAGCCAGTAAAATAAATAAATAAATAAATAATCATACAGTTGTTCTGATAAACTCGAGCGTCATGCTAAATAAAATGGAGGAAAATAAAAATGAGGAGACGCTGAGTCATGACTGACTGCAGCAGCATGGTATTCTGGGCAATGTAGTCCTGACCACAAGCCATGACGAGGGAGGAGAGGAAAGGGAGGGTGCAGAGTGGCGCACAGCTGTTCAGGTGTGTTAGTGTGTGTTTGAATGTGTGTGTGTGTGTGCGCTTGTAGGTGCATGCACTGTCAATGTGAAACTGGTCAATTCAGTCATTTCAGTCTCCAAGCTGGGTGTCCTTTGATCCTTCATATTCAAAATGTAAAAATTCAAAAATATGCAATGTTTCGGTGAGTCACAGTAGCCGAAATAACTGAATCGAACTGATCTCAGATCTGGCAGAGGATCAGAGTTGAAATCAGCAGGAGGAAGCGTGGGAGAGCAAGTGCAAGGGTGGAGGAGTGGTTGGATGGAGGGAAGAAAGACCAAAAAGAGAGATAGTTACTACAGAGCTGGTTGCAGGGGCAGACTTTTTTCACCATCTTCCCTGTGCGGCCGGAAGACAACGATTGGAGGATTGGGAGAGAGTCAGAGTTAAACCCACGCCCACAACACCCGACAACCAAACACAATGCATCCGAGTACGATTATTGGAACTTAAAGCAGTCAATAAACAACACTTAGGGGTTGAGTTGCCCAAAAACATCTTTACACTGAGATCAGTACCTGTCACACAGTGCGCTCTGATTAAAGTCCTAAAAGTGGATGTTGATGTGCGGTTTTTAAATGTATAAATTAAAGGCATAAGGCGTGTCTGGCTTGTACTCTGCATTGTGAGAAAGGCTGACCACCAATGTCAAGTCACAAGGCTGCCTATAAGTCATTATAATGAGAAACTTTTTCCAAATACTGAGTCAGTAATGAAAAACTAAACCAAATAATGAAAAACTTTCTAGAAATAGCAAGTAATGTTCTCAAAATCAAATTAGTATCCCAAAATGAGAAACTTTCTGAAAATGATTTCTATCAAAATAATGCGTTAGCATCTAAAAAAAATAATACATTTTCACAAAAATAATCATCTCATAATCTCACAAAAAGAGTCCATATTGAAAAATCATGAGCAATTATGAATGCTTTTTCAAAATAATAAGTTAATATAATCTCAAATTAAGTCTAATAAGGAGTTTATATATAAAAAATGAGAAATATCTAATATATAACTTCTCTCAAAATAATGAGATATCTACAAATATTGACAAATGAACTGAGTCACTATTTTCCGAAAGTTTCTCATTATTTTCACAACTCATTATTTTGAGACATTAACACATTTCTTTCCAAAATAAAGTCATTTATTATCAGATACTAACTCATATTTTTGAGAAGGCTTCTCATTATTTATGAGTGACTATTGTGAGGTAAGTCACTATTTATCAAAGTTCATCATTATTTCAAGATGCTTACTCTTTCTTTTGAAAAGTTTCTTGTCATTTGGACATACTAAGTAATTATTTTGTAACTATCTCTTGTCAGCTTTTTTTCCACCACACTCATAGAAATGGGCTTCCACATTATATACTTGAACAACTGTTTAAAAGATGCTTTTCTTTTGACAAGAAGGTAATTTTCTGAGGAAGTGCAGACACCAACTACAAGCACACTTTGTTGACAGTTACTGAGGTAGCAACAGACCACTTAATACTGGAATATAAATATTTTGTAAGCAAAGCTCTTGAGGATGATACTTGTGTTTAACAGTAAACTAAACTGAGTCTTTGCTCGCTGACTCTAAGTCCCGTCTGTACTGCAGCTTGAAGATGCTTCTGGGTAACCAACCCCTGGCTCTGATGCGATTCTGAGTCCTCTCTACAGCTCATAGGGCCGTACCAGAACTGGGTCCATGTTAGGATTCATTTATATCAAAGTACCCTGTTTCTAGACCTCTGAATCACTGCACACACCCCTGATTTGGCCGATTGAAATAGAAGTGAAAATGGCAATGGAGTCTCATTTTTAAGGTAATTTACATGAATGAATTAATAAATTTAAAACCAGTGTTACATTAGTTTTCTTGCTGAGCTATATGTTTACAAACAAAGAAATTCTGATCATTAAGACCCAGATCTGTCTCTCTCCCCTCCTGGCTGTGCAGTGACAAGGGTACAGGTGAGGGACACAGGGGGTGAGGAAAGGGAGTGAGGGAACAGGGTAAGGAAGGGAGAGAAAGGATTTGAGCTGCAGAGGGTTCAGAAGCATTCATCTTCATCAAGAACAAAACATTTACCCAACACTACACATTATGGTTATAATATGACTCGAGGAAAACAATTTCTTAATCGTGACAGAAAAATACAAATAAATAAAGACTGATGCACAGCATTTTGGAAGAACTGTGCTTAAACAAATGCAATTAATCAAGTTTAATCAAAAAGAGATTATAAATCTTCTATAAAAAAAAAAATGTATGGCAGAAATCTCAAGTCATCAGGGCTCAACTTGTCATTCCCTGTTAGTCTGCTTGTTTTCACAGAGGTGAAGGTTAGAAATTGAGGCAGTCAGGATTTGAAATGACTGAAACACAAACAAACTGTATGATATATCTTTAGATTAGTAGGACTAGAAATGAAATGCTGAATGGTTTAAATGCTGGTTATTACGAGCTTAAAGCTTATTTGGCAGTTATCAAGTTGCCATGTAGCATTAGCTAAATGGTTAAAATGTAAACGTATCACATAATGAAGCTACTGGCAAAATCCATGTGCATTTTAGCTGCTGCTTCCCTTTCCCAGGGACCTGACTTGCAATTCATGCAACCATTTGTGGTAATATTGAACTTATTTTTGACCGACTGCCCTATGAAGACTTGAGTTTGCGTGGTTACACTGTAAACAGATTCACCAGCTTCTCTGCTGTTGTATTTGCAACAAAGTCATTACACAAAGACTGTCTGGTAGGGGTGGGGGGAAAAAAAATCAATATGCCATAGTATCACAATATTTTTGTGTAGCGCTACATGGATGCCAAGTATCAATTTTCTAAATACATAATTGATTAAATATACAAATACAAATTGATCTTTTGGTTGCCAACTAGAATAATAAATAGTGATAAATCACAATATATTGCAATATATGTTATTTCAGTACTCAGCATATTGCAACACATTAAAATTGCAATAATATTGGGACTGAAATTGTAAGGATTTTTACCTTTAAACCTACGATTCCTCCAACCCATGCAACCACAAAGGTAGTGTGTTTTTAACCTCTAATACGACCCACAGGCATTTATGAAATAAGCACCCCTACCAATGGATGACAGAATAATAAATAATAGCTTGTATACAACCCTTACTGGTTGCAGTTTTAAACATTTAATGTGTGAGGGTTGCAGTTGCACCAAAATGTCATAGTTAGGTTTAGAAAAAAACATCATGGTGCAGCTTAAAATAAGTACTTTTATTATTTAGCAAATGTTGTCACTCTTTATACTCCATTGCCTGACTTCCTTTTGTCCTATCATAAAGACTAATATTAATAGAGGCCGCTGCCTAACAATTAAACGTGAATATGGGTCCTCTCAGCTGCTTGTAAAAACGACCTGGTTGTACTTTGGAGGAGGACAGTCTCCTTTAAACATGCTAGTGCAACTCGAGTTTCCCATCAATACTGTTGCTGGTTGATATACAGAAGTTTTAAATCATAGAACCTCACACTTTTTGTTTTTTGGCTGGTATGTTCAAATATGGAAGTTCAATTTGTTGACATCCTTTTAAAGTGTTAATTTAGACAGTAAATATTTTGCTGTGTCCTTTCTATCAATTATGATGCTATCATTGTATTTTTGGAGATGCTGTTGTTCTGTGCAGCTGAAAGTGCACAAGGTTGGCATTGAATGTGAATGACTTGTTTGTTAAGGACAAAAAGAAAAGACTATTGAGAGAAAGATAGAGAGAGTTAAAAGAAAACTAATATATTGATAAGTGAAAATGACTATGGGAAGCTCTAGGATGTAAGAAAGACAATGTTTGTCATTGTGTTAACTTTTGTGTCCTGCAGCCAACTCTTATCTCTAGTTTCCCCTTTTTCTTTTGGACCTATTTTTTCCCCAACATACACAAAAAGGACACTTGTAAGGTAGTTAAATGTTAAAATAAAGAACAGCTGACTGCCAATTTAATCTGTGATAAGAAGCAAGCCTCATTTAAAGGCTCTAATTTAAACCAAAAACTTAGTTTGGCTGGTAATTTAAAAAAAAGTACCTCAATCCCACCTGCTGCAGTGAGAGAGCTCTCAGGTGCGAAAGTGTGTAAAAAGTATAAGCTTGCATGCTCCCCTGCGTGAATTTATGTTTTCTATTAATGCCTGACAAGCTGACTTTTGTGGAGAAACCAGTTTTCTGCAGGACATTAGCAATATCAGAAGCAGAGAGGGTCTTCCTCCATCAAAGAAGGAAACCCTCGGGAAGACAGGATGACCGTGACTTGACAGATATAGGAGTAAAGAAAAAAATATAAACAGAAGTAAGTAAGGACGACGGGTAAAAAGAGAAGAGCAAAGAAATAAAGCGTTACACACAAAGAGCCAAGCAGGGCGTACTCAGAAAGCGCGTCCTCCTGCCGCCAGGCTTGAAGGCCAAACGCTCCGAACCCCAGCTGAACTTTACACAGCCTGAAGAGAGGGAGGAGGGAAGGAAGAGGAGGAGAGATGAAGAACCAGAAAAGGAGAACACACAGAAGAAAGATGGAGAGAGAGAGAAAGAGAGAGAGAGAGAGAGAGATGAAGAAGATACAGGGAAAGAAAATGAGCAACAAAGAGATAGAAGACAGAGAAAAACAGTGAAATAGAGACAGAAAGGACAAAAGTAAGAAAGACAAGGTATAGATGAGAGGGAGGGAGAGAGACGCAGGTGAAGGAATACAAAGGAAGAATGTAACAGTCGGTTAGCCATCACACTGCTTTACACAGAGCGAGAAACAGAGAAAGATAGAACAAGATGTGAGAAGTGTCTTTTTGTGAGGGAGTGAAGACAAACCAACTGCATGCATTTGTGTGCGTGGAGAATTTCTTATGTTTTGAGGAGGTTCATGAGGCCTTCTTCAGACTGGGGATTCACAAATGTTTGCCTACCTGGGGTGGGAGCACACAGGCTGGGCACAGAGAGCGCCGCCTCGCTGGTGTAGGCCGAACACAGGTTGTTGCTGGAGGGAGAGGGTTTGAGTGGCTGGAGCAGAGTGCTGCTGCCCGAATCTGCTAATCCTCCCGGTGCTAACAGAGCCAGCTGACCGGGGAACATGGTGGGGACGCTCTGGGCGGATAAAGTGCTGCCTGGAGATAGCACAAGGCATAGGCAGGAGAGGACAGGGCAGGAAAGACACACCACAGAGACACACAAAAATACACACACACAAATAATGGACAAAATAAGACACCCGTCACCACAGACATTTACAAAGACACAACCCAGCACACACAACCACACAGAGAGAGACAGACGGGGAAAGCAGTCAGAAATGTTCAAGCTCTGAGCCTGCACCAGCGTACACCCACATGCACGTGTAACCAAGCAGATCAACACAAACACATATATGTGCACATGGATGCATAAACACAGAGACAGTGTAACGTTAGGGTGAACGTTTGAGATCATCCTGGCTGTAGAGCAGGATTCTTGATTACGGTACATATTCTGGTGTTGTGTTACTGTTGAGAAGTAAATGTTTAAAGGGTCAGTTCAACCAAAAAACAAACACATTTTCTCACCTTCTTCTGGTGGTATCCAGCTATATTTATACGTATATATATATGTATATTTAAATCGTCATGGTTTTGATGAGGTGAATGAAATTTCACCTGTGTTGCTCAAAGCATTCAAAAGCAAAATTTAAGAAAAAAATAATGCTAAATTTAATGCTAAGTGCTTATGCTTCTGGTGCAGACACCTCCTGAGCACGCCAGGGAAACATAGTACTGTGGCGTATTGCACGTAGCATGTATTTTCATGTGTGATGGGACCAGAACTGTCTGGAAATCCCACTTCTTGGCTCCTATGTCCAATCCAACTTCTGCAGCCAAACTTTTTTCTGTCAAACTTTTCAGGAGGTGCGAGGTGCATCTCCGAAGCTCTCTGCGAGCCCCACAAACCATCTCTGCAGTTCTGCAGAAGCTCTGTGCAAGTTAAATTGGCTTCAAAGCCCAGTGCTGTTACTGCGGGTCGTTGCAGCATTGCTTGAGCTAAATGCTAAAGTCAACATGCCAGCATACTCACAATGCCCATGTAAACATGCTGATGTTTAGCAGATGTTTAAGATATTAATATGTTAGTTTAGCATGTTAGCATGCCAACATTTGCTAATTTGCACTTAAGGGAAAGTACAGCTTAAGATGATGTCATTAGTTTTGCAGGTTTAGTCATAAACTAAAGTCTTGGACAAGTTCAAATTTTGACCTGAAGATGGCGCAAGATGTACAGAATCAATGGCAACTATTTTCTATTGATTAAAACATTGTTGCTGAGAGGAGATGCTGCTGCTGCACAGTGTTGTAGTCTAGGATAGCTAGGACTAAGACCACAGTGTATTGATCCAAGACAAGACCAAGACTCAGTAGCAGGACCAATGTGAGTCCTTTACTGCATTTTCTAATTTAAAAAAAAATATTAAGGAGCTGAAATCAACTTAACCATCTTCATTCAACATTTTTCATTCATCATTTTTAAACAGGCAATCTAATGATAATCTTGCAACTGTTGTCTTGAACGGTGTTGAAGTAAAATCCTCTTTTTCTGAGACTGTAAAATGAGTTTGAGTCAGAGAGCCTTTAAGAAAAAAACATGGTCTGGAGAAAGGCCTTGAGACCAAGGCAGAGACCCGTCTTGAGTACTATAATGCTGCTGTTGCATTTCTTTAAAGGTAAATGTTTAATGCTGTGAGCAAAATAAAACAGATTTTATTCACCTCCACTGTGTTGGGGTGACCACGCAAATCTTAGAATTGAATATCTCAAATCCTGGAAATAAAACCAACTACTTCTTGGCTTAGAGATCACAAGAAGTAAGCAAGAAATCATGTTTCTTTGGACTTTGGGTGAACCAACTTTTAAATATTCACGTTTAAACAAGAGCCTACCTGGCTGTAATGGACTCTTGCTGCTGTGAGTGGAGCTGGTTCTGGATGATTTGGAGGATTTGCTTTTGGTAGGTCGTCGCCTCCTGCCGGTCAAGCCTATCACTGGAGGGAGCACTGCAGCTGGAGGAACCTACACAATGACCAAAGGAACAATGCTTGCTTCGACTGTAGGAGATGCCGTTTAGTGTCTGTACTGATGTAACTGAGGTGAGTTACCTTCCCCAGCCTGGTAAAGAGACTCTCTATTTCCTCCTTCTGGCGGGAGTGCAGGGCCTGAATCTCACGCATGTGCCTGGTGGTACACAGAGGGAATGCAAAATATGAGGAGTAAAATATTGGCTAGCTAAAGAAAGAAAAAGATAACGAGGGTGAGGAAGCGAACAGAGAAGAGGCAGCGGAGGGCCGAGTGTTCTTGGAAGTGCTTAACATCCTTTTTCAAGAAAAGAGGAAGCAGCAAGAGAGAGAAAAGTAATGAAGGAAAGTGGGTGGTTAACCTCATTCTTGAGGGTGCTGAAAGAGGAAGGGGAGAAAAGAGAAGCACAGCCTGCTATTTTTGGGGGCACAGAAACAGAAGACTGCAAAATCTAGTTTTCTTCAAAGCAGATAAACTTAAAGTGGAAAGCAACAAGTTTTCAACTTTTCAATTCCTTCCCCACCTAGACTCTCCAAGTGTACCTATTTTAGTGCTATGTAAAATGAAAGTGATGAACAACTGTAGAGGCAGGGATTGTATTATTGCAAAATCATTAGTCCACTGCAAAAGTACTCCTTTGCCATTGATAGCTGGCGCTGTACGTCGGAAAACAAACAGCACGGTTCTCTTCCTGTTTTAATTGCGCAATGGTTGACGCACATCCTTTTTGTGCCGTAAATCGATGCGATCAACATTAAATTCAGAATTAAATGTTAAAACAAAAACATTATCTCTGGAGGCTTTAATAAGCAGGAGGTGAAGGAGGAGAGTGCTAACAGGTCAACAGGAGAGCAGAAGGGATAACTTACTTTTCTCTGAGGTGGCTGACTTCCCGTTTGAAGTCTTCATCCTCAAATTCGGAGTCATTGTCACTGCTGATGTAGGAGTTATTGAAGGAGTTGTTGTTTAGACTCGGCAGCGAGGCTTTATGAGTGGAGTCTGGACTCAAAATCTGCACAGGATTACTGGGTCCATTAGCAGCCTGGGCGGCGGCGGGTGGAAGGGTCTGCTTGGGCTCGAGGCTCTGCTCCTGGGCACGACTGACTGAGAATCTGCCGACACGAGCCTCCGGGTTGGTGGTAACCTTAAATAAAAGAGCGGTGGATGAGATAATGAACAAAAGGAATATGGAGAGTTTTTTTTAAGTTCATACATGTGGTCAAATGTCATAAACAGGAAATACCTGGAAGCGTCCGATGGTTGTAGTAGGTTTAGGAGAGGGGCAGGGTGAGGTGAAGGGGGAGGCTTGGTGAGGCGCTCCAAGAGTCCGTTGTGGGAGTCCATCCACAACATCTCCTCCTTTTCCCCCTTTCAGAGGAGAAGAGGAGTCCTTGTGCAGTGTGTTCTCTGGGCTGGAGAGAGTGGAGGAGGACGAGGAGGAGGAAGACGAGGAGGAGGAGGAGGTGGTGGTTGAGGATGATTCGGTGCAGGCTGGACGTTGGACAGGAGGTGCTTCAGCAGCCAATGAGACCTGATCAGCAAGAGTAAAGACAACACAACAGAGAAGAAGAAATGGACACATAGGATTACTTCACTTAGCCTGAGATCAAGGCAACATTTCGATGATTATTAATCTTCCCAATGTTTTCCTCATTTATCGATTGATACACGGTCCAAAAGGTATGTTTTATACAACCAAAAGTCCAAAAATCTAAAGCTATTCAGTTTATTATCATGTATGGCAAAGAAAAGCATCAAAATTACAAATTCTTGCATTCAAAAAGCAAGAACCCAGCAAATGTTTGGTATTTTTGCTTCAAGAATGACTTAAATGATTATACAGTTATCAAACAGTTGACACACCCATTGAAACCAGAAACAACAATCAGTTTTCTGCATTTAGACTTTTCACATTTCATCACATCACCTTTAAAACCTTAGAATATTGGTTTAATTTTTTCTAAAAACACTGATCAACTTTGTAAGAAATGTCTCACAAATTGCATGAAATTAGGAAAAGGTGACAAGAATATGAAAAGTAGTTCTACAAAAGACAGAAAGAGAGAGGGAGAAATTAATTAAAGGTTAATAATTTAAAACATAGGGAAATGTCCAGAAATATATCTATTATTATTATTTACTGTTTTATCCATATATTTATTTTTCTATTTCTGCAACCTTTAGTTTTAAAACAATCCTTTTTCTTTTCTTTTTTTGGCTAAATCTCAGGTATTTTTCTTGTAATTTCTTCCAGTATTTTTCAAAGCCATTTGCTCAGGTTACAAAGGGTTAATTCGCTGTCAACTGACTACCCGTTGACGGTCTAGTCTGTTGTGTGAAGGAAATCTCACCTGAAATCTTCCCAGTTTAATTCCACCTGAAGGATGAGGAGGAGGAGTTGCTTCCTCCAGAGAGAAGGGAACTAAAAGACAAATGTTACAAATATTAGACACACAGATGAAAACAGATTTAGAGACAGAAACATAGATAATACAGATAATTATATACATACTTGGTTGTCCCGCTGACGATATGCCACCGTGAGAGGCCTGGGATTTACCATGGAGAGAGAAGAAAAGTGGGTTAGTACTAAGCACACTGTCATTGAATCATGATATATATAATGTGAATGTGAGTTAACAGGATAATATCCACATATCTGTGTGTGTGTGTGTGTGTGTGTACCTGTGTGTGTGTGCTGACAGGAACTGTCTCTGGGCTCAGTGCTCTCCTCAACTGAGCATCAAGGTCCTCTAAAGGCTGCTGGGACTGGGAAGAGACAAGATACACTTTTAGACACATACAAAAATAAGTGTATGCACGCACACGCACGCACGCTCATGCACGCTCACACACAGAGACACACACAGAGACACACACAGAGACACACACAGAGACACACACACACACACACACACACACACACACACACACACACACACACACACACACACACACACACACACACACACACACAGGATTAGCCACTTAAGTTGATTAGCAATACAAGCACAGATCAGCCAAAAGCACACACGTATACTAAGACTGGAAATCAATCTTTTTTTTTTATTTTTTTTTGTTTTACTGACAGACAGGAGTGTGTCATTTTAGTTATCCCTCCAAATTTCCTTTCCCTGTGCCAAAACATACACACACACACAGTCAACGGTAAGGTGATGGAGAAGGCATACAAGGTATTCTATTCCCTTCAGCATAATAACTGCAAATTAAAAATAAATAATTCAAATCAAATCCCTTGTGAGTTTTCAATTACAGCAGGATTACTTTAATCATACAGGACATGTCTCAGCCATGAGGTATGTAAGTGGCGGGAAGTGAATGTTGGTAACTTGGCAGGTCAGATTTTTCATGAAAGAGCTACGAGTCAAATCTGCGGAAGCCCAATTCTCCCAATGTGAGAAAAACGGATCATGGAAGACACTGAGAAACTTTTTTTTTAAAATAATGACACTTTTTCAAAAATAATTAGAAACATTCTCAAAATAATGACTTAGTATCTCAAAAATAATGACAAACCTTTTCAGTATTTTTGATAAAGTTTGTCATAATTTGCAGACATTGAGCCATTATTTCAGAGATCTTTTTTTTTCATCACATTGGCCAAAATAGGCTTCCATACACATCTCACTAGTCAGTGGTTACATCGAAGGACTATTCTTAGACGGCAGCATTCACAGCCACAACAAAACAGTCTGTACATTAGAGTCAGTTCAATGTCTTCTCTGCCCTGAGGTACCTGGTCCTCAGCCTGTCTGCCTGCCACCTCAGCCTCTGTCTGTCCAAATGTGTTACCATGTCTCTCACTCTTTCTCTTAAACAGCTTCTCTCCGATCAGCATCCTACTTTCTTTAATTATCTATCATTATTATTAATTTAAGGTAAAAGTACAGGGATTTCTTTGTAGCTTAATGTATTTATTTGATGTTACATTGTTTCGTTTTACTATTATTTATTCTGTTGTGTTTTCAGTTGATTAGAATGCAATCATCTTTTAAAGTAAGATGGGAGTATAATGGAGATGAAACAATGTCCGAGTCTCCTTTCCGTGTTTTGTCACATAGTGTTAAGTTTCACAAGTTATTAAAATATTCAATATGCACTTTACAGCACAAGCACTATTCATTCACAACAGATAAGGCATTGATACTGTACTCAAAAGCATAGCACACTCAGGATACATACAGTGTTGCACTGCATTGGAAACAGAACTCTAAAAATTAGCAAAAAATAAAACACCTGTATTAGACAAGGTCCAGGGAAGGACGGCAGGAGTTCTGAAGGAGGAGAACTGGCCTAATCCCAGAGAAAGAGAGGCGATGTAAAGACAGAGTGGGAGAAAGAAGAGAAAAAAGATTTGTAGAGGAGGTTATAAGAATAGTGTTTGTTGTGGTGAATGTTAAAAGAAATTTTCATGCAGGATGAGTGATGAGAAAAGTGAGTAGAAACATCTTGAAACACCTATGATTTCTAAATTACAGACTGTAAATTACCCCAGCAGTTTCTCTGCTGGCTGACCACAGAAATAAATAAATAATAAAATGACTGGTGCTTTAAATATATGTAAATAACTCGTATTGCTCGGACCACTCACCGGTACCCTGGATAAAGGCGTTTTGGATGGAGTGCTCTGGCTGAAGGATGAAGCAGGGATGACTGAAGAAACTGAAATCATAAAGTCAGTAAGCAACATTATTAAAACACATGAACTGACACAAGCACATATGCAGAAACACATCCATCTACATACCAATGGGAGCAGGGGTGGAGATCGGTGTTCCAGGGCCCTGGACTGGAGCAGGTGACCCCAGTGACAGGCTGGAGGGGGGCTGAGGAGGATTGGCTGGCTGGCTGGAGCCAGGTGTGGTGACAGATGTGCTGGAGGTAGAGCCGGGGCCCAGTGGGGATGAGGTACCTGCGACGGAGGGTCCAGAGGCAGGGTCAGCAGTTATGATGTCTCCCTGGGTGGACGACACCCCTCCACCGAGATCCATGAAGAGAGACCGCAGCTTCTTCTCCAGAGCTTGGATGTCGTCCGGTTTGCCTTGGGACTCAGTGTATGCTTCACACCTAATAAATACATCAGTGAATGATTAGTAATTCTTCGCAATAAATGAACCAAAGCCCCTGAAAACAAGCTAAATCCTGACGAGTGCATGGTAGTGATGACATCTTTTCCCAAATGAGTTTTGCTCACTGTAAACCAACAAGAAAAGTCCTGAGAAGATTCAAACACAGAACCACAGCTGTTTTCACTTTCACAGAAAATTAAGATTTCAAGCACAACACAAGCAGCTGCGTAAGAACAACAAGAACTTTTCCTATTTATTTAGAGACTAGAACTGGAAAAAACAGCCCACGCTGAAGACACATTTCAGTTGGTGCTAATCAGTCCTAAAGACTAAATGTAAAAATCTCTCACCTTGCATCACATTCCCCACAGTGTGTGTGCGTCTGCCCGGGCAGGGCTGCCGTCTGCGGCTGGGAGTGGACCAAGGTGGGTTGGACTGAAGGAACATTGGTGGTCACTGTCTGGAGCCCCACAGCAGGAGAGGAGGAGGCAAGAGGGGGAGTGGGGTGGGATCCAGCAGTGGAGGGAGCGAGCTGGGGGCCTGGGATGGCAGTAGTGGGGATAACTGAGGAGAGGGTGGAAGTGGAGGAGGAAGGAGAGACTGAAAGATGATCGGAGGAGACTTCACTGGCTGGAAGGGCAGAGGAGGGAGGGGAGGATACAAGGGGAAGAGTCTGGGAGGGAGGAGGGGAGGCGAGCATTGTTGGAGGGATGCTGGCAGTTGGTAAAGTGGAGGGAACTGAAGTAGCAATGACAGCAGAGACAGTTTGAGCCTGAGGCTGGGTGAAAGCCTGGGGCTGGATTTGTGCTTGCCCCTGGACCTGCATCTGTCCCTGGGGTTGGGACACTGCCTGCAGAGGTACCTGTGACTGAAGGATGGACTGGTTCACCACAGTAGGAGGAGGGGAGGAGGAGCAAGGAGGGCTGAGACAGACAACAGGCACAGAGGAAGGGGTGGTGGAGGAGGAAGGGGGAGAAAGAGAAGCATCTATGACCTGCGCCTGGTTTAAATTAGAAGGAACAAGCCCAGCAGTAGGATCCACAGTAGGAGTGACTGTGCTGGACTGTGAGGGTACAGAAGCTGCTGCAGGCTGCAGAGGAGGATGGGTGGAGTGGATAGCAGCTGGGGCGGTGCTGGGTCCGGGATCAAGCTGAGTCTGGTTCTGTTTGAGCTCGGAGAAGGCTTGTTGTAAGCTGATGGCTCCAGCAGACTGCGACAACGCAACACCTTGGCTTGGAGGCTGGGATGGAGCTGGAGCTGAAGATGGAGCAACTGGAAGAAAAGAAACTTGGTTTGATTTCTTTCAAAAACAGAGGAAAAAACATGACTCTTGGCAAGAAATGTCCCACAAACTGGGGAAAATTTAGTAAAATGTGACAAAGAAATGATATGAAAATTAGCTGGACGGGATTATCTGATATCAAAAAATGTCCAGAAAACTGTATGCATACATTTTTAATATTTAAAATAATGTTATAAAAAGCCAGTTTCTTTTCTTTTCTTTTTTTTAACATTTTATTTTATTTTTATTTTCAGGTAATTTTCTTATGTGTTTTTAGTGATTTCTTGTTAATTTTTTGGGCTATGTTTTGTTAAGTTGCTCGTTGCCTTCTTTTTGTCGTCTAGATGGGTGTGCTTTTGTGAGCTTTTTATTGAAAAATTAACTATAATTTTAAACACTGCATAACAAAAAGGTATTTCTGATATATTTTGATCTGCACACAATATCCAAATGAAAGATGCAGCTATTGATATTTCACTAGTGTTCCACTAGAAGATCATACGGTATCAAATTAAGTAAATGCCACTGTGTTATTGCGTTTAGATGGAACATTTGGGCTGAGCAATTTCCTTTAAACGCATTACAGCCTAATCTGATGAGTGTGTGTGTGACAAAGAACAATGCCATTTAGTGCACATTTGTGTGTGTGTTTGAAGTTAAAGTGAAGGAAATTGTGTGTATTTTTCAGCAAACCTTAAATGTACAACACTTTTTGGGGGGATGGAAATGAAAACAATTAAACTGTAAGTTAACCTGTGCAGGTTATACATGCACACGCCCACACACACACACTCCGAACCTGTGTCAGCAGGAGATGCAGGGGCAGGAGAGGCAGATGTGGGAAACATTTGTTCCTTCAGCCGGGCTTCAGGTACGGGGCTGACGATGAACCTCCGACCTGCTGAATGGACCACTTGTGCTGTTGCACTGGAAGGGATGTCTGTCAATACACAGCATTGTTATTTGTTAAACCTCAGAAATAAATAAGCAAACTACTATTGTGTGCTCCAGTTCATCTGAAGCTTTGCTAGATGCTTTACAGAGAAAACATGGCAGATCACTGTTTGGAAATTCTGTCCTGTCTTTAGATTTTGCAGGAACTCAGTGACACAGACACTTAAAGTCAGGTCTTACAGTTGCATGTGCCACCCTGTAGCCCCACTGGCACTAACACTGGTGCCTACTGTTATATTAACGCTTTTTATTCTGTTCTTCTTTTACCTGGCATGGGGACAGATATAGCAGGAATCTGCTGCGCCATATCACCTGCCATCTGTAGATCAACAACAAAAGAATTAAACACTGAGAGATAAATAAAGGTGAAAACCAACACCAGCAAGCCTTAAAACATAAAGAAAAGACACGAAAAGAAATGGATTTACCTGGCTGTTTGCGTCTCTCTCCAGACCCTTCTGGTCTGCGTTCTCTATCACCTCTCTGACTTGCTCAATGAACGACTCCCTCTCACTCTCCAGGATGAACTCACTCTGGACCTGCAGTGAAAAAAGTCACATTAAAATGTGTATAAAATGTAACAGAAACAAAAATACTGTCTGGTTTATGGTGCTAAAAAGTGCTAAAATGGAGCATCTCAGGCAGAGGGTGAATGCAGGTGTTCCAGCGCAGAAAATATGAGGAAAATGAAGTGTATTCAACTGTTGAAGCAGCAAACATGTTCTAGGGGAAACCCAAAATACAGTATAAACCTGAAAATAAGCCTAAAGGTCCACTTTAAGATATTAATACAGTTTGAGTGTGAGTAAACAAATCAGAGGAGTGGTGGAGAAAATGAAATGAGTGACAAGTGTGTGTACCATGATCTGGGCAATCTCCTCTGGGTTGTCTCCATCCAAGTCAAACCTGAAAGTCACCATCTTTCTGTTGTGGGTCTCCAGCTGACACTCTGCTACTCTGTCTCCTAGGTTGGATATCTACACACAGACAGAAATACACGGTGAAAGAAAAATACAATTAGAAAAAAAGATAACAGACTGTAAACAGATTAGTGTCTCAATTAGACATTTCCCATAACTTTTATTACAGCTCATAACTATTTAACAACCAATAAATACAAACAGTGCTGCAATACAAAGGGAGGATATATTGTTCCATTATGACTTTATAGGATTTATGGGATGTGCTATTACATTGAGGACATTGAGTTTCGCCTTGGAGATTTTCTCATGGCGCGAGCGACTTCGCACAGAGCGTTTCTGATGTCGCTTGGTAGAGCGCCCTTCATGGCGACCTCCTCCTCCCTCGTTGCCGTCGCTCAGACCTGACATCTCAGAGTGGCCACTGAGGTGAAAAAGAGGCCAAAGTTAATGTGAGAATAAGTATGTAAGTAGGAATTGTGTAAGAAGCAGCTTCACGAAAGTTAAATGTGATCAAAACATTATATGTGTGAGTTTCCTTGTACATTCATTACCTCTCTATGGATGAGAGAACTTGAGGTGGGTGCAGTTGGGACTGGGACAGCTCTGAAGACTGAGAGGCAGACTGCAAAACACACACAGGCACATGAAAATGCATGCACACATGATCAATATGATCACTACCAACAGTAACAACAGGAATGTTTTAGGGGGGGAAATACAGCAGGACAGCATGAAAAATAAGCAAAGTGTGAAAAAAAAGTATGAGAGAAAACCAGATAGATTGCAGGAAATGTCTTCATGAGTTTAGAGGACTTATTTGCATTAAACTATGAAGAGCAGTCTTGGGCCAAAAAGCAACTAAAACTAGAGCATAGAGCAAAAAGAGCAAACTGCCACAATAAGATGGATTGTATTTGTCAATTCACATTTGAAATAAAGTGATTCATATTGGGAATTGTTTTTGTACTTTTAGTAAACATTAGGTGCCAGACTGCATAAAACATCAAAATGGAGCTTGCCAGTGGAGGATCCCCCGCACCCCCTGACAGAGGTCCTAGCTTAGCCCCTAATGTCCTAAAATCCTAGAAACGTCTTAAAATCCTAGAAATGTTCTTAAATTCTCTAATCATCCTAAAATCCTAGAAACACCAAAAAATCCAAGATATTTCCTAAAAAGTATCCTAAAAACTTCCTAAAACACTAGAAACAAGCTAAAATCTTAGAAATGTCCTGAAATCCCGGAAACGTTCCGATATCCTATAAACGTACGGAAATCTGAGAAACATCCTTAAATTCTAGAAACATGTATGGGGCCGCTGCGACTGGCCCCTGGCCTCTTGACATTTTGCAAAAGTGGCCCTCAAGCAAAGCAAGTTGAGTATCCCTGTCCTACAGCGGCCATCTTCAACCATCAGACATCCACTTGGTGGGCTGCACTGTCAACAACCAGTACCTGGGGCAGTGTTTCCATCACATTATCAGGTGGGGCGGTGACTACACTGATGATTGGCACCTCGGTGGCCAATGGCTGAGGCACAGGTGTGGGCGCACGAGCAGGAGGAGGAGGAAGAGGAGGTGGGGAAACAATAGTAGGCACCACCCCAACAGGGAGAGGCAGAGAGGAGGGAGGGGAGGCAACGGCTGCTGCCGGCACAGTAACAGGGAGGGACGGCGAAGAAGAGGGCAGGGTCACCAAGGAAACGGTAGACGGCGTTACACTGGGCTGAGAAGAGGACGAAGGGCCGGAAAGGAAAAAGAGGAGAGAAAGAAGAAAAAGGCAGATAAGGCAGAGGATGGGTGGGAGGAAAGGTCAGAAAAGGGAGGCAATGTCATAGAGAGGAGGAGGAAGTAGATAAACCCGGCAAGTGATCAGATGTGATGAGCACAGACAGATTTAATGCCTCGGTAATCGAACAGTGAACTAAAGCTGGTCTTCAATTCAATTGTTGGTTCATCTTAAGCCTCCTACAGACTGCGATTTTAGCATTTCTATGAGTTTATGCAAGTCACACTCGGCGACATGAATCTGATAAACCGGGATACAACATCAAGTTTGATGTATGCAAACTGTACGATGACATCACCTACTGAATCACAGGCTACAACATCCATCGACATCAATACCCAAGAACAAAATGTCTGCGTGCGTCATGCATCTACGCGGTGTAGTGGTTGAGAGAAAAATGGAAACATGAATTTAGCCCTTGCTATAATGGCATTTATGAGTGGAAAAAAAAGTCTGAAGAGGAGGAGAATGAGAATGTGGACATGGTCATAGACAGGAAAAAGAGGCCAACTTTGCAACGAGAGCTTGAAGTATTACCATCTACCAGCATTTAGCAGAGTCGCACTCATCAGTGCCTTATTTCTTTTTTTAAAAAAAATGTTCTTTTTATGTGTGACTTTTACAACCACATTGTCATAAATGCAGAGTCTTTTGCCAGACTTACAATACTGTACAATGCAGATGCAGCATAATTTACAGGACAGTTGCACTTCCCTTCTTTCCTCCACCTTCATTTATCCTTCCATCATTGTCTTTGTTAAAAACACATACATATACACACAGATATACACACACACACACACTTACAAACATGTAGACATACACACACGCATATATATATACTCTCACACACACATATATACATACATACACATTCACCTACACGTACATACACATTCATACTACACTTCCATATCCACCTATACTCCTACACCTATTTACTTTCACAAATACATATGAACCCTTAAAAGGACATACTCGTGTACATTTGTCCAAACTCTGTAAACAAACTTAACTATGAACACTTGAACTATGGGAGTGTGCGTTGCTATTGATCTTCACAAAAAGAGAAGTTAAAACTGTAGTAGGGTCATCTAAAGTCTGCTTGTAGTGGGATTATAAATTTCATCCATTTATTCCAGATTTGATCAAATTTTATTCTTCTGAATCCTCAAAGAGAAGGTCAGCTTTTCCAGTTTAAATATTTCCAAAATTATTCCATACCAGCCCTCTAGGGTGGGTGGTACTGGGTTTAGCCACTTTCTAGTGATTGATTTTTTACTTGCCTCCAGGAAGGAGGAAGTTGAGGTCCATTGAAAACTGCTAATATCTCCCCAAGTCTCTTCAGAAAGCCTTTTTCCTGCTGCTTTTCCTTTATATCTTTTTATATATGTAAGGAAAGCATCAGCTTAGGGACTTTCCTAAAATTTAATTACTGAATCCTACCTACCAATAACTCTTCAGGTGGCAAAAATCACTACTAACAACAAAAGACAGAGATGTCAAACAAATCACTGTGTCTATAAATGCAAATTGTTTGTTTGTACAAATGCACATTGATTGTACAAATGTCTACAATCACTTATAAACACAAGGACACCTATGTGCAGTATATCCACATACACTGCCATATACGAAGGTACCTGAACCAGAGCGAGCTGAGCAGCTTGGTACAGAAGATAAAGATGTTCTATACTGGGAGACGGACTGAGATCACAAAACTAAACACACCAAACATACAAGCACAGATACATGCACACAGACAGACAAACACGTGTATGTAGACACACATAAAAACAAACCCAAGTGCAGGAAGCATGCCAATGAGCGAGCCAGAGAGTGGAAAGAAAAATAGAAGAGACAATCTGAGCTGACAAAGAAAAAGTTTACAGTGAAAAAGTAGCAGTTCAGGACGAACAAAACACACATTAACAACATATTGGCTAAAAATGGCATCAAATACAGGTGTGTGTGCGTGCATGCGTGTGTGTGTGTAAATGTCTGTGTGTGCCCATGAGTATCTCTGGTTTTCATTGGTTTAGATCTTAGCATGTGTGTGCAAATATCTAAGTTTAAAAGTCGCGAGTGTTTTATGTGCAAGCAGGTTATTTTGTGTGTCGGTAAAGATAAATGCAACTCTCTGTAAAGAGCCAGCGTCAGCTTAAGTGCACTTATACTGGGTTTATTATGTATTGTGTTACATATACAGTTTAGTAAATTTCAGTTAGTGGTGCTACTTTACGTACTTGTGACGACACCTGCGGCAGAGGTGTGTGTGTGGGGCTCTGAACTGATGTAATACTGTGACTGGACGAAACAACCTGGAGAGAGAAGGAAAAAGAAGAGAGAGGAGAGGAAAAATATCAAATATAAAAATAAAAAAATGTACATGCACACCAATATCCTTTTTAGGTTTGATCCTTTTTATAGCTAGCGCAGTTTCCAGTCATGTCCTGCTTATAATAACCTGGATAAAGTCAAATCCCAGTTATGAGAAACCAAAATTAGTTAGAAAATCCAGCTGGGAAAATCAATTAAATTCACATACATAGTATCCCCTATATTGTTAATTTCCTGAAAGGCTGTTAACAGATTTTACAATTAAAAATATTTTGTAAAATGTGAATGTAATATCAAGGTTTGGACTGTTATGTAAACATGATTATTATTGGGAACCAGCTGTTTTTGCTGGTTCAAATCAGGAAACTTCAAACATTCCTTCTTTTTCTGACAAAAAAACATTTGATCTCCGATTAACATCCAATTTCATGCTCAATCAAATCAGTTTAGGGCTGCAATTAGTTCATGGTGGTGGTTTGTGCTGGGGGCAAACACAGGTCTTCCAAAAGACTGTGGTATTACTGCAGGCAAAGTGCCAGCTCTGTGGGAGTGGTTACCTTCAAGCAAAGGCAACAACTTCAAAGAGAAAGCTGAGTTATTGCTGTATAAGCACAAAAAATAGGGTGGAGCTATTTTTGCATTTTATCTTTATGGGGTTTTGACATCAAGGGGATGTGGTATTAAAAGTGGGAGAAAAGTGATGCAAAGAGAGAAGAGAAGTCTGGATGTATAAAAATTGACTTTTCAGGTTGCAAAGGTTGTTTTTCTAGTTGTCTCACCTGTTGGGAGGTCCCAGGGGGAGCAGGCTGGGTGGTGGCAGGAACCAGAGGGGGTCCCGGAGTAGGCTGAGGGGTGGGAGCCTGAACCTGCTGCTGAGGAACAGATTAAGAGATGGAAAGATGGACAGAGAGGAAGTTGTAGAATGTAATAGGGTGAAGGACAGGAATGGAAAAACAAGAAATAATCAGAACTTGTTTGTAGCTTGTAATTCAAAAACGGTGCATGAGTGCAAACGCAAGGTACTTCTGCTGTCCTCTATTGATCAGTTTTTAATCTACATCTCCTTCTTGTGTATGCACACATGCACACAGACAACACAAGTACATCACTCTATATGGCAACAGATATATGCACACAAACACCAACTGTATGCATATACAAAGTGCGTAGTGTGACACTACAGGCACAGTACTGGGGTTAGGCAGGGTGTAAGTACAGGAGTTTACATGCAGGTCAGACTCTAAGTGATTGGTAGTGATAACAAGTAAACAAAGCACACAGTAAAAGCTGGAATACTGACACCAAACACGAAATAACTCACCGCCGTTTTTCCTAAAATGTCCTAAATATCATCTCCAGATCTACTGCATCAGGACCGAGGTACAGTACAACATAAAGTTGTACTAGTACTTCAATACTTAATTGAAACCATGTGTTCAAAACGATGTACATTCAGCAGTTTTGAAGGTACCAAAGCTAGTAGTAATGAATCAATTGTTCCTTCACCTGTGGTTGCTATGGCAATTTCTCAAGCAAAGAATCACCGTGTGAGCGGAGGCCTGCTCGGTGACTTTTTCTGTACCAGCACTGTGTGCAGGTTGTTTAAAGGAAAAAGAAAAAAATCTGCCTATTTTGTGTGCCTAGGTCTTTTCCATTTCCAGTTAACTTTTGGAATTATTGACTTTTAATCCTGCTACATTCCCAGGGAGCATTGAGCTTAACAGAGCTGCGCTTTTCCTTCCTGAATCCTTCCAATAATCAACGACACTTAAGGACAGCAGCACACAGACAACTGAACTCTTGGAAGGCTTTTAGCAACTTTCTACTTTTCACGAAGCCCACCCTCACATAGTGTGGCAAGAGCTTACACAAATATGCTGCACTAGACACACTGCAACCTACCTTTTCCTACAATCATTGGCAGTCACGTAAAGACAATAAATTCACAGCACAGATATCTAATAAGTAAAATGTATAAAAAAGAAATAGAAAAATTAACATAAATGACATGAAACAACAAAAAACAGAGAAGATAGAAGATGTAAGAAAAAAGCAAGTGATTGTAAGTGGTTCAAAGTTAAAAAAAAAAAAAAAATGTAGAAGGTTACACTGATAATATCAGTGACAACTGGACCTTTGCGGAAGAATTTGATTTCCAGTCTGAACACGAAATTAAGAACACAATATGGTACAAAAAAGAACTGACTGAGAGCTGAGATATTTAGCAACTGCAACACAAAACAACAGAAAGAATCTAAAATATACAAATGAAACGTCTATCTGCGTGGTTACATTGCGAGGTTTGTCTAAGCCCCCTTGGTTTTGTTGTATGTTTCTGTGTGTTTGTCCATACAAATCAACAAAGTCTCTCACCCTTATCATACATACTTATTTTTTTACATAATATTCCATGTGCAGGTTTATAGAATATATAGCTACTATTTTAAAGATTAATATACACAATGCTCACCATTTGAGGTAGTACATGTGTTCTTAGGACCAAACGGACTTTGGATTTGTACGAGCAAAAATTCAAGTATACCATACATACAGTATACTCCTGCAAACACACATTTCTCATATACATTCATATATGAACATACAGACAAAATTTTACTTACTGATATAGACAAATCAAATACGCAACATAAACACAGAAAGGAGGGGGCTTAGACGACTTATAAAGCTTGTACACCAGAGTTTGTCTCAAAGACTGCCTTCTAAAAGCTTCTAAATTAATTATTACTCAACTCATACTACTGAGTGGAACTTGAAATCAAATGTTTTCGGTCTTGGTTGTGCCTAGATGTGCTCTGAGTCATGCCCTCGTCTATAAGTGGTGCTAACAAAGGCACCATGTCCACCAAAGAGTTTTTTTAACCTGCTGAAAATGCCAGGAACTCCTTACAAAACATCCAGCTGGGATTGCTTGAGAGTGCTTCTGAGGTGCTTTTTAGCAGAGATGTTGCGTCTTGCTGCTATGATACAGAACATCTGTGGAAGTAAAAATGCTAGAGCACTTGCTCTAGATCAAGGGACGGCTAAAGCACGTGGGGAGAGAGGACGGACCCACAGTGCGGGCTCATAAAAGGAAGCATATATTAATATATATGCAATATATTAACATATTTCTCCTCCATTGTTGTTGTACTTCGGCACTTATACATGTAAGACATGATGGTAGGTCTTCACGGTTTTTGTCCCTCCGCCAATGTGACTAAAAAACTGGGTAAAGAGGTACTAAGAGTTGCACATTTTTTAACTCAATGCTTCAATAACAAAAACAGAAAACCATACATGCAGGGTTCAGCGCAGAATAGGCTGTTGGTGTTCGCAAAGACTTACAAAGAAATAAAATTCAAGCTGGCCTCAAGAAAAAACGCTTTCGTGGACTTGGCCCTTAAAGCTACCCTCTTGACATACAGATTTTTTTTTTGTCTCTAATCAATGAATGAATAATGTGAAACATTTTGAGGGCAGACCATGAGACTCTCCCTGAAGTGTCGATATGACTTGAGGGGATTAAAATCACAACCAAAGACTACATGATGACAGGTAGGCATCAGCTGGGGCTCCTGGGTTGGTAGGGTAAAAAAACCAAAAACAAAAAAAAACAACAACAGGGATTGGTATAATCACCTCTGGGTCAAATTACTATATTAAATTAATTTGGCTGCTTTTCATGGAAGGATTCACTTTAGTTTTACGATTACTGATAAATGATTATGGGCACAGGATTGCGAATTATAAGGTCTATGGCAGTATATATGAAAGTCTCGATGTTTGAGATGTTGACAATTTGCAGTCAAAAAAGAAAGAAAGGGCATGGAGTGCCACAATATGGCAATTATATCAAGAGCTGGTTGTGGATCTTCTTGCTAAAAAAAAAAAAAAAAAAAGCAACTAATTTCAACTAGTAATTGACCCAGGGATGTAAGGGTGTTTTTAAGGTCTAAACTCAGTACCAGAGTGGGGTTAGCAGCCTGCATGGCCAGTAATGACTCATGGTATGTCATATCAGGTTGGGCCGGTACCACCCCTCCATGCCGAGCCCAGGCACCCTGGATCAGAGACTCCAGCTGGGTCGATGAAGCTCCCCCAAGCTCAGCGGATGGAGTGGTGGGGAGGAAGCTCTGCATGGAGGGTGGGTGTCCCTGGGGATCTATGGGGAACGCCCCTCCAGCTGAATCGTAGAGCGCAGCTGAGGATGACTGAGGGATGGATTGAGCAGCTGAGGAGTCAAAGGGGGGGGCGAGAGGTGGAGGAGGAGGTGACTGGAACTCCCCGGTGTCAGAGGACGCCATAGAGTCACTAGAAGGTTCTGGGCTTCTGTCTTTTGTGACTGCACTTATGTGGTGGAGAAGAAGACTTCCTGGAGGTAAAGGGAGCTCAGGACTGACGTATGCATACAGCTCTTCTGTCACCGGCTGGAGACGGCTATACGTGCCTGAACCACCTGATGCAGTTCCAGTGTTGTCCTCTAGAGGAAGGTCCATGGAGCTCCTTCGGGCTCGGTAAAGTCTAGATGCCAGGAGGTTTGGGTCTCCAGCAGCAGCTGCAGCGGCGGCAGCTGCAGCTAAATGGAACTCAAAGACACCTCCAGTTTGTGGTGGGGCTTCAGCCATTACCGGAGGTGCAGAGATTGGGAAAGCAGAAGAGGACATATGCTGTTGTGGAGGATAGCATCCATCAGATGATGAAGAGGAGCCACCAGTGGGCGCACTCATGGGTGGGATTGGGCTGTGTGCACTCATTCTTTGAATGAGGTGTGTGTGCAAGAATCCTGGTTGAGGTGGAGGACCGGGATCAAAACCTAAACTCGCGGCTGCAGCTGCTGCTTGCCTCTGCTGATGGAAACTCAAGTGGCCAAGCTGGTGTGCAGTCATTGGGTATCCTCCATACGCCATTGCTTCATAATGGTCCAATAAGGCAGCTTGATTTAGACTTAATCTCCTTACTGCTTCCTCGTGCTCAGCTCTCATGTCTTTATAGCCGTACAAACTTGGGTCAGATTGTCCTTGGAGATGCAGTGGCTCCCCGACACCAAGTCTTTGAGCAGCTGCTGCAAAACCGGGATTCACCATGAAGAGAGAGGGGGTCTCAACGCCCTCCATCCCAGAAAAAGGATGCAGGCTGCTCCCATAGCGAGGGTAGGCAGGCTGGAAGTGTCTGGTGTGTGCTTCGAGAATGGACGTGCTCTTGCGTCTCTGAGTGTTGTAGGCTTTAGGAGGCCCAGTGGGAGGAGGCGAGAAGGAAATGGGGCGCTCAGGGATGGAGGGGAAGAACATAGTAGGGGGGTCTGGGAGAGTTTGGAGGGGAACGCTCCCTCCTGCTCCTCCTCCTCCTGTGCTCCCTCCTCCACTGTAGGGGTGCGGCATTGAATGCTGCTGCGACAATAAGATACAATGGATTTAAGAATGAGAGAGAACGAGAGAGAGAACCATAGCAGAGGCCCACATGAAATGGAGAAAACAGTGTATTAAAGAGCACCATTTCAAAACAATGCCAAGAGAAAAAAGGGACATATATTTTCTCTTCACACTAGAAACAAAATTACATGGTTAATATAGGACAGAAAATATCAAACAGCTGCAAAAAGGAGTGGTGTGATCAAGTGAAGAGGTAATGTTAAGACACAAAACAGCAGATAGGCCAAGTGACAGAGCGGTATAGCACGGAGACAAGCAGACAACCCAAAGACAAAACAGGAAAAGTGGGAGACATGCAGTGGGGTAGTTTATAGTAGAATACAAAGAGAAGAAAGGCCAAATATAGGCTCTGAGCTCAATAATATCCTTACACATCTGCACTCGGGAAAACTGGCTTCATTGCAGAGATTATTTTTGCTAAATGTTGATCTAAAGAGGCTGGGTATTATTACTTGTAAAGTTTAGCGTCTGTAAAGTAAAAATACTTAATTGTTGCACCCTGGTGGCCTAGGAGTTGAGGAGTCGACCATAAACCAAACTTTAGTTGTATGTCATTCGCCATCTCTTTCTCTGCTCTTATTTTATCATTTCTTTACTGTCGGCTGCCTAATTGGGACATACAATGCCCCAAATGCCTTAAAGCGACAGTTCACTCCAAAAATCTATACCTCCGACTCTTGGTAACTCACACAAAAACAATCAAGACTGATAAATAGCGTCAGAGGTAAGAGAAGAAAAGAGATTTTTAATTTGGTTGAACTGTCCTTTTAAGATTAGAAAGACCAGAAGGCTTCTGTAACTCCACAGCAAAAAGGAAAAATATCACAGAAATTGGTGTACTATCCCATGAAGCCATTTCAGTCTTTCTCAGTTTTTCACATTTTGGACAAAAAAACAACAAAAATGTATGATGGCAAACATGTTGTACTTTAAAATGATCACTGTTTTCCCAATAGCAGATGCCCATGATATTAGACATTTGTATCATAGAAAAAAGGTAAAGGTAAAGCCAGTCACTCTGTATTCAATATGAACATGTGGTGGTCTAACACAGGGAGAAAGAGAGAGTTAAAGAGAGGTGGATGGGTCAAATGACAGACTCACAGAAGTGTCTGAAAGTAAACTAAGTTTAAAATATTGAGGTCATACTAATCTACTTACTCAGGAAAAATGGCCCAGTTAAATGCCTTAAATTAAGAATACAGATGTGGGATTTTGCTACTGACCTAATATTAGATAACTGATGTATGACAACTTACAGTATTGGCTCAGCTCAGGCAATTTAAACTAGTTCAAGATTTGTTTACAAGTGTGCATCTGATAATGCATTTTCAATTAACTTAGTAAAAATAAATTCAATTTTCTCATCTCATGTGGCTGTTTACGCATTTCTCATTCGGCTAGTTGTACAAATCAGTGACAAGAAAACTGCATGAGTAATTCAAGCTGATTCATCCTTCATTCACTGTATCATCCAGCACTGAGAAAGCAATGATGTCACAGGTTTTCATATATAAGGACAATGGGCACTCTTCTGAAAACACAACAACAAAAACATTTTTTTATCTACATCCAGACACCAGTGTGGCCCATATCCCTCATCTTTCTCTCTCTTTTCATCTCCAGTTGTCACCACCACTGTGGCCCCTGGGGGGATTAAGCTTGTAAACCTACAGGGGTGGAGAACAGGGCAGGTAGGCTGGCCCTCCGCTGCCTCGCCCTGGGCAGAGAGGAGGCAGAGTGAAGGGGTAGGACCGTCTCCAGGGCCTTGGAGAGGCGCCCAGCAAATGTGTCCCTCTCAGCTGCGAGAGGCATGCAGGGGGAGGTGGTGGTGAAGGAGGATGAGGAGGACAGGTCTGGAGGAGGGGTGGAGGGCTGCTTTGGAGGGACGGCCAGGGGCGGAGGAGCATGGTAAAAGGAGTAGGAGGAGGGGGGGACGCAAACAGACATGCTACGACATCGACGACGGCGCAACGCAGGCTGTAGACCGGGAAGGGGTGATAGAGGAGGGTTGGACCAACATGAAAAACAAACAATAAGAAATTAAAACACACGTAAAATGATCTAATCATAGAAAACAGAAGTCAATTATAAAACAACCAAAAGACCACGTATAAAAACTTAAAGGTGAAGTGAAGGATAAAAGAACAAAATCAATTATTTGATGAAAAAAGTGATACTAAATCACAGTTTTACATTTTCTAAAAAAAAAAAATACTCTCCATAATTAGAACTTAAAACACAAACAAGTAAAAATAACAGTTCCTTAATTATTTAAGGATTACTATGGAGAAAAACACAATAGGAAGATCATTACATCAGTGACTTTTTTAGGAGCAATGTTTCAGTTTTCCCAACAACAATTTCCTTTACATGTCCTATTTCATACTATTAATAGCACAACAAAAATAATTACATATCAACTTATGAACAAATTCATTAAACACACATTAAGCACAAACTGAAACAGAAAAATGACAAAAATAAATTGAAAAACCCAAAGCATTTAAACAAAAAAAAAATTAAAGAAATTACATAAAAGGAGAGAATGGTTATTCAACATATACGTAATTATTTAATTTGATAAACCAAGTAAGTCAGTTTGTCCACACAGAAAGGACATTTAATAAGTCCAAACCATCATTAAAGAATTCAATCAATCAGCTGACAAACTGAACGACCATCCAGCTGAACAGTATCAGTCAGTGTAGGTGCTGCTTAACTGGAACATGCCCCTAAAAGATCACCAGATAGGAAAGTCTTAAGTGGGAAATTAAATGAAAAATGCTCGCATCTCTGCACGTAGGTTCATATAAAGGTGCCCTTGAGATAGGAATTAGATTCATCTGCCGCTAAAAGGTCAACAACTGAGGATTAAAACAGCAGGTATGCTCTGCAAACATTCCCTGCATGAGTGAGGAAATATTAGATGTAAAACCCTTGGCCATAAGAGAGAGAAGGTAAAACATCGCTTAGTCAACATTCTAAAGATATATATCCGCTTTTAATAGTAATGAATAGACGGACAAAGCAAAGGTGGCATACTTCTAATTTCCGAGGGGAAAAAAAGCAGCTGTACTGAATATACTTAAGGTCTGCACGTACAATTTTGGATGAAATCTAGCTCTTATGGAGGTTTCACACCACTGCACGGTAACTTTCTGCCTCCATTTCTTTCAAGGAGGGGAAACGATTTCTAACACGGCAATACTGGTATGAAGCTGCTGATGCCCAAATGAACACGCACAGATTTTGGTGTCTAAATACCCAGAGTTACAGCGCGAGAAACTTATAAGAACAACCAACATCAGCTCTGGGCGTGGGAAATTGCTAAACTGCTCAAATTTGTAGAACAATATGTAGAAATCTTTCATAATTATCAATGATTTCCAGCTTGCAATAGTATGCATCAATAAGCTAGTTTGCGCTTTTGCCAGTGTTCACATAAACGCAGGCCTGTCATTGCAACTGTGGACCATAACTTGAGCAGTTGCTTTTAAAAACGCTTTCCTTTTTGGGGAAACACTCCTGCAGGTGGGCAGTTGTCAGGGCGTTTACCATGTGACCGTGTGAAAAAAAGCTTTAGTTGTAAAAGTTTGAATTCATGAATTTGTTCTGAATATGAAGCTTCCGCATGAGTGAAGTCTAAAGCATGTTGACTGATGGTTTAAAACAAATATGCTAAATTATCAATGTGTATAACAAGTTGAAAAATACAAAAACAAAGAAATATACAAAATAAGAAATAAAAACAATAGAAAGTAAATAAATGACAGATGCAACAACGAGATGTATAATTGAGGGAGTGTGTAAAACATATGGATTTTAACATAAAGAACGAGGAGAATTGAGAGAAGGAGGGCAAAACTGGCTGAGGGAAGTGTGGGAGGGAGAGATACATGACATCTAGCAGGCTGAGCCACTTACACACTTCTAAGATGAAACAGAAAATGAATGGTTAGCTGGCATACTGTGAAAGAAAGCTGTTGACTGACTAACTGAGCGATTGGTCTGCGGACCAACTAGCTGGTTAAGAACAGACTGACTAATTGGATCACAGACAAACTGACTAAATATTAGATTGTGTAACTTCTCTAAGTGTCTTTAATATCGGCTGACGGATTGTGTTGCTTCTCTTTGCACAGCGCTGTGAGTTACAGCCTCCATAGTCAAGAAAAAAATCAAATACCTTCTAGTACTCCTCTTCTTCAGGTCAGAGGTGATCATCTTCAAATCAAAACCCATCAACTGCATGCTCTTGTGTATTAAGTTCAACAAACACCCGCAATTCTGATCCTACTCAGAAACACTGCAAGCTTCATTCCTACACACTCCCACTCCAAAACACAGTGCTCACTTCAAACTGACCAGTCATTATCAGCACACCTGTGAGCACCAGACTGCTCACAGATGTGTTGAACATGAACTCATAATGAAACCTAATCATGCTTAATATCTCATTTGAATGACATCACCACTCACCATTGGCTGCGGCGGCTGGGCGTAGCCTGGGTGCTGCTGTGGGTTTGCAGAGGGGGAGGTTGAGTAGGGGGTGGGTGGCTGGGGAGTTCATGTTCAAACAATCTGGCAGCTGTAAGACATGGTCAGCTGACCCAGGTGGGGGGAGTCTGAGGAAAAAACCGAGGAACCCTGGCCGCTGTCCAGACCTCCTTCAGCTGAGAGAGAGACAGAAATAAATGTGTTAGGACATCAGCAGGGTCACCTTTTGTCTCGTCTCTCCTTACTCTCCTACATCTCAGTTGAATAAATTATATCTGAAAGTAATGACCTGAAAAGAAGCTCACAATCAGGTTATTATTTACAAAAAAAGTACTTTGACACAGTCAGAACTTTGTATTTGATTGACAGAATTATGTTTTTTGCTGGGAAAAAGACAGAGATGATTGGTTGCTCTATAGGCTATAATAACACGCAGGTAAAAAAAAACTGTGTTGGGTGCATGTTGGCTTTTTTAAGCTATTAACTTTTTTTTTTTAGCGACTATAATAAAGGTTTTACATACAGTAAGCATGCCATGGAAATAATCTAAGATCTGTACAGAATGTGATGATGCCGTGATATCGAGAGTCGATATCTACTATTTGCAGTTTGTCTTACATGTGTGTGAGATGCCGGTCTGCTGATAGTGAAGCTGCTGTTGCTCCACTTCAGTCTCCTCTGCTTCAGCCTGCAGATAAACAAACACAAATAAAGGTCAAGTCCACGTTCAAATACTAAGTTCTGCAACTGGTAAAGGACCATGTGGACTTAGCCTGCTGGGTGGAAATGGTGCTGAGACTTTAGTATTTCTCAAACTATGCTAGCTAGCTTACTATTTAACAGACCTGTGTGTGTGAAGGTTTGTGTGTCTCCTGTTGTTGCTGCTGCTGCTGCTGTTGTTGTTGCTGTTGTTGTTGTTGTTGCTGTTGTTGTTGTTGTTGTTGCTGCTGTAGCTGCTGTTGTTGCTCAGTCTCTAGTTTTCTCTTCTCCTGTTCCTCTCGTACCAGCCGTCTCTGCTCTCTTTTCCTCCGGATCAGAGACACACGGTCCTTGATAGCCTTGGCCATGGTCTTATGGTCAGCCTCGGCCACATAGCCAGACTCAACCTGGGGAGTTAAGTCACAAACACACTCTTTTTAACAAACAGGCCCCAAAAGCTCCAACACTTTGATTTTTCATTTCATTCATTGATCCTTCTATTTTCATCTCTTCTTCACCACATGCATCTTTCCATTCAATATTACTCTCTCTTGTCTAAATCCACCAGTTCCTCTCCTGCATTGTACGTACCATTTCTTGGGCCACATCTTCAGTGACGTCCTTGTTCAGGTCAAAGGAGAACTCGATGGCTTCGTTGTCTTTGTATTTGCCTGCAGACATGTTACAAATGGCAGGTGAGGCAGCTGCCCCTTTGTTTTCTTGGGAGGAACTTAAATATTTGCTGCAATGGTTTTTCATCAAAATAATTTTGAATTTTAAAAAGCCTTTTTCAGGTGCTAAAAAAAACTACTTATAGCTGTAATATTATAACAAATATGATCAAAAGTATGTCATGATACCAGAAATTTAGCAGTTAATATCAATACGAGAAAATTCCATTTTCAGTGCCCAATTCGATACCACAGTAAAAAAAACAAAAATAAAACAATGTATACCATTTACTTAAACATAAATTCAATTTAAATTCAGCTTTGAATACAAAGTCAGGTCTGAAGAAATTGCATTCATGGTACCTACAGTACTGAAAAACGAGCAGGGGTCAATCGATGTTGTTTTTTCCAGGGCTGATACAGATAACTGATACTTAGAACCAATATGCATTTACAATAAAAATGAAAATGTGTCTGCCAATATTTTTGAAAATAACAAACAAAAGTTTGTTTTATTGCCTTTAGCAGTCCAACCAGAAAAGTACAACATACTATACAGAATGTGTCTAACAACTTTTCCTTTTTTACAAAGTCAAGTGAAAATTTTAAGAAAAATGAATAAATAAAAAAAGATCCCTAAGTTTTCAAAAAGTAAAAGTTTCTGCCATGCTGATACTTTCTTTGCACTTTTTAATTAACCAATTTTATTAGTGATCATTAAAATAAAAATGCAGATACAGACAATCTGCAAAATGCCAAATATCAGCCCAATTAATCCGCCAGGCCAATAATCTGTTGACCCCAATTCACATTTTCAGAATTAGCTTAGTATTTAAGTACCGGCTCTTGTGAGATCTCTTGTTAAAAAAGTTTGTGTTTCCAAGACTAAGACTTTAGAGGTGACAAAAAATATTTCTTTTTTCAACGTCTTCCATATGTAAAGGATCTTAATTAGATGAAAAAAATACAATTAGCCCTTACCTTTGAGCTTCTTGACGTCTTCTATCCTTAGCCAGAGTTTGATGGAAATCATTTCCCCATCATCCTCTTCTGCCAGTTCAACCCTGACCCCCGTGTCCTCCTGGAAGAACGCATGGTTCAACAGGATCTTTATAGCATACCTAAAGGAACAAGACACATAGATTAAGTGAGAATTTACATCTTCATATGACTCGATACCACTTTTTTCAGGACCAGGGATGCCTTGTGAACTGATCTCCAGCTGATAAAATAACAGGAGAGACACGGTATTCAATTCATCTGTGAGGAAACATGTTGACATTTCGTCCAGGAATAGTCTTCCAAATTTATTTCACATTGTGTCATTGTGTCAAAAAATAAAACTGGATGACAGACCACAATCACATGACTATTCTTCACAAAGAGTGTGAAGAAAGACATAGAGTGCAAGAGAGGGAGAGGCTTTAGTTAAGTTTCTAAAGCAGTAGACAGGAGGGTACAGTGGAGACACACAGCATGAGCAGAGAGCAAACAGAGGACTTCTTATTTCTGACCAAGACGCTGTGAATCATGACAGGATTTAGAGGATAGGGTGAATTTGCCATCAAAACATTACTGGGTGTGGTGGTGATAATGTCATCTTTTTTAATTGCAGGTGCAAACACTGTCTTCAAATCTCACAAAGTTATAACACAGAGTCCCCATAACACACATAAACCCAAAGATAAAACTAAAATCAACAATACTGAGTTTTGCTTCGGATAGTCTGTGTTTGTTTGTTTGTTTGTTTGTTTGTTTGTTTGTTTATTAAGATCCCCATTAGCTTCTGTTTTAAACAGTAGCAACTCTTCCTGGGGTCTCCATTATTCTTATTTACAATATTTCATGTACAAGATTACACAAATACACATAACATAGCATTCATACTTACAGTTTGACAAAACATATTACAGCACCGATACAACACACAACAATCAACACAGACTAAATGACTGTCTAATACATACAGCAGCTATACTCTATGACTATAATGATCTCTCTCCTCAGTAGCCGATAAAAAAGAAAATACCTAGAAACCATCAACTAAATCAAAAGAAAAAAAAATAGATTTATACCTCAAAGTCAATTTCATATCTTCAAGACCATCAAAAAGTATACAACACAAATAGTGTTCTACATTATTTCTTGTGTGAATAAATACAATCTTAACTTTTTGTGAAAACATATTGTATTGATTTCAGAAATTCAAAAAACTGCAATTAATTCCATGCCACCATTTCTCTATAATGCACTGTGTGTGTGTGTTTGTGTTTGTGTGTGTGTGTGTGTGTGTGTGTGTGTGTGTGTGTGTGTGTGTGTGTGTGTCTCACCTCTCATCCTTGTTTGTTCGGATGCAGCCCTCTATAATTTCCTTCACCTCAGGAATGGCTACCTTATCAAAACTGCCAGGCTTCACTCCCTGCACACACAAAGAGAAGAGCAATGAAGACAAGGAGCATTTTAGGGAAAGACAAGGAGTGCCAAAAACACACACACACACACACACACACACACACACACTAAAGAGTTGATAAACTTTTTGGAGTTTGGGGGAGAACAAATGTACAGGAGAAATTTACCTCAGGCTGTTATCTTTTAGGGCCGTACCTGACTAAGAATTACACCAGTCAAATCAGAGTTGGCTGTTCAACACAAATACTCAACGAAACCTGCGTGCATCTGCTAAATGTGGTGGGAATGAGGAATATGATGCATGTGCATGTGCATGTGCATGTGGTCACCTTGTGGGAGGGGCTTAGGACAGAGAGGGGAGAGCTGCAGGAGGAGGCTCAAATTCCTTTTTTGCCTTTTCCAGAAAACTGCCTATCCCAGCTTTAACTGCTAAGTTCCTATTAAATTTTGCAGGATTAACTGTTCCTAATTAAATTAAATGGAATTACATCTGTGAAATACCCACTCTGTAGTTCAAATTGATGAGCCATGCAAATAGAGCAGTTTGTGTTACAGCGTCGTATTAAGGTTTAACATTTGACAGACAGAGGTCCTGCTCTAAGAGAGGCTGCCGAGGGTTAATTCCCACATAAACACAGATATTCTCTAAGGAATTTAAAATGAATCACAGCTGTTCAGAGACAATTAAGAAAACTTAAGCCTGTTTGATGAATAACACTAATGAAAAGGGATCAGCAGGGACCCATTCCTAAGTTTGGCACCAAGAAATGACGCGTCTGATGGATAATATTGTGAATAAGTAACACTGAAAATGCAGAGACAAAAAAGAAAACGGCTATAAGACAACTTATAATATCAGAATGATGCAGCACATGGCAATGCAGAGTTTCAGTGCTTGATGAGAGGGTAGGGTTGCCTTTTTCAGCACTTAGTAACTACAAGGAGCCTCTAAAGCCCACTGGATCTTTAGGTAGACCAGGAGTGTCAAACTCAATTTAGTTCGGGGGACATATACAGCCCGATTAAATGTGAAGTGAGCTGGACCAGTAAAACCGTCAGATATTTTACAGTTTGATACAGTAAAAAATGCTTAACTTACAGTATGGGTGTCGTTTAAGATGTCCTGAATTCAAATATTTCAGTCATTGTCTTGATATTGCATTTTTTTTTTTTTTTTTTTTTTTGTGCCTCGATTTTCAGATTTGAAGTCATCTCAGGCAAGAAATGTGTGACTTTTACTTTGGAATATAATTTACACGATAAAAATGGTTGATTTTTCTGTCTGTATATAGTAAGAGATGTCCTCAACTGAAATGTCAGGATTTATCTATTTAATGTTTATTTCCAGCAACCCAAAAAAATAAAGAATATAGACAATTTCCTTACAATATAATGGTATTTACTTTCTAGTTTTTCAGAAAAAAAAATCTGCCAGGCTCTAATATTACCGACTTCTTTGAAATTTCATACTTTGCAAAATCATCCAGAGGGCTGGAATGGACCCTGTGGTTGGCAAGCTCTGGCCCACGGGCCACATGTTTAACACCCCTGAGGTAGACTATTCAGAAGTTTGGCTACATGGCTCACCAGAAGGCATTTTAATGACCAACCCATTCTTTCAAACAATGGGGAAACAAAATAGAGACTGAAGCAAAGTCAAAAGGCAGCGGAAGCTAAATCCTGAATGAATTAAAAAGTTAGCAAAATAAAATCACATGCTCCAGAAAATACTTCTATCTCTGCATCTGCTATATGCCTGTATGGAGGATGCTACAGTGTATATGTCAACAAACTCTGTAAATTAAATGCATTTGCTTGTAAAGTGTAAAATCTGGCAGATAATAGAACTGTATCAAAATCAGGTAACTTGCTTTTACAAAATTTTGTCTGACAGAAGTCTGTTTCATCGAATTACACATAGTAAACCAAATAAAGTCTCATAAAGATGAACGCAGATTGTCAGCAATAAAAACTTTCAAAACTCTTGAAAATGCAAGACAAACACAAGGAAGCCAAAAAAAACAAACAAAAAAAGGTGACAGACATAAAAACAAAGGATTTGTTAAATAAAGTTTTAACATACCTGGAAAGTTCTGACACAAATAGACTTGAGACTTGTTTGACTGACGGTTTTCTTGAGAAGTAGTCTCCAGTCTAAACTAGTCAGCTAACTGACTGCTTCTCAGACAGACACACTGACTGCTTGATGCCAGCAAATGGCCACCTACGTCTGCTCCTGTCCTCCAGCTCTGTCCTCCCTTCCTCCTTTCTTTCTTCACTTTCTTGGCCCCAGTTTCTCTCCTGCAACCCCCCAGTTCACCATTACGCAACAACCCCCCCATCTTTCTCCCTCAGTCTCTCTCTTTCTTGCACGCACACACACACACACACACACAGACACACACACTCACACTCGTTTGATTCCACAGCCAAACAAAGTTAGGACTGATGGAGGAAGTAATGGTATTAAGTCTGACAGAAGAAGGGAGGATGAAGGAGAAAGAGAGAGATGGAGAAAGCAAGATTTCAGTTTAACAAGGCTGATTGGAGGTCAGGAATGTTCCAGAAGGAGAAGAACCATGAAGTGCGTCAACAACATCGTAGGTCAAGGTGTTATAACGATATCCCCACAAGCCCTGAGCTCTCAGACGGCCCTACTTTATAATCATGCAAAATTAAAAAGTGCGCACATTATGATAGTGAAAAAAAAATGCAAGAATGAAATATTAATGTGATAAAAATATGTTGGTAAAAATGGTTATTGAGGTGTATTTTCTCTTTGTTGCCAAAGTAAGGCCAGTCGTTCCAAACCTTTTTGGGTTTTGACCATAGACTGTATAAAGATGATTTCCACTATCTCCCACTGTACAAAAATTAAGCCAACATATCCTGGTTACACCCACTGCCACTCTGTGCTGGTAACGTCATTTGGCCGCAGTAGCGGATGTACTGCCCATACAACCACCTGACTCAATCATGAGTATATCACAACTATCAATCATGACTTCACACACACTTTTATAGCATCAAGTAACTAATTAAAACCAAACTTGAACGCTTGAACAAACATCAGCGTGATAGGAACTACCTACAATGACAGAGACACAACAAAACTGTGTTTTCTATACATTTATTTAGTTATTTATTTATGTATTTTTTCGAAGGCCTGAATTGTAAAAATTAAATAATATTAAATTATTATTTTTTTTAATTATTAAAAAATTATTAAATAATTAATTTACAAGAAGAAAAAACATATAATTTTATTCTAAAAAAGTGTTTTTCTCTTTTAATTATCTCCATAACAGATTCATCAAACAGACAAAACAACCAATTTGGAAACAACTGCACACAATATCTTTTTTTTTTAGGTCAAATAAAAAACAAAAACAAAAGGCAGGTTTCTAATTCAAACTGAAATTTAGCTGGTAAAAATGCACGATAAAATAAATAGGAATTTCTGCCAAACTCCATTTTATTTAAAAGTCACATCCTGTTAGGGACCTGTCAACTGTTAACTGTCTTAATATGCTTAATAGCACATCCACAATTACTGCTGGTAAAAAGAGACAATAAGCCTTGTTTCAGTCATTTGCTAAACTGTAAATCACAACACAACAGAGTCTGTGTGTGTCCCAGAAGTGTATTTAAATGTATTATATTATGCTGTAAAGTTGCAATTGAACACATAATGGGTTAACTGAGGTTTCCAGCTTTGTGAGAAACGGAGGTTGGAAAGCTGTGAGGACGGATTAGGCAGTAAAATGAAAGAAAGCAGGTGACTGGAGCACCCTGGGGTTGTCACAAGGTTGTGTGTATTGTGTGTGACAATAACAAATAGAGACAACTGAAGTTGGTTGTTTAAGTCAGTGCCTGGTTGACTGGATAAAACGATCTGAGAGGCATGACGCCTCTTGGATGTATGAGATTACTGTTATTAAATTACTCTTCACATACACACAAACAGAGGCCGAGGTTACAACGATAATCGAATATGGTTCCATCAGAGTGACAGTGTGATTTCAATTTTGTGAGTGAGGGGAGGAAACAGAAAGAGGGAGGGAGGGACAAACGGACACATGGATTAAAATGTACTGTATGAATTTATTCTGTGCTTTAATTTAATTGAGAGATTTAGAGAATAATAGAAGACAAAAAGCCTGATTCTTTTCTCACAGTGGAGTTTAGAGGCAGGGGGGCAATCTTAACCAAAATCCATTCAATTTAAATTTGCTGGTCAGATAATATGGATGGGCACTGAAAGGATTTTATCAATTCCATTAATGAACTGGAAATTTAAACTGAAATTAAAGACACCTTATAGCATTTAAGAATAGCCACAAAAATTCAAAGGTCCAATATGCAGAATTTAGAGACATATATATAATATTAAATATAATATAAATATACATTAGTGTATAATCTCCTGAAAATAAGAGCTATTGAGTTTGCGTTACCTTAAAATAAGCCGTTTCACATGTTTTGATCCAATATCCTTGTTTACAGAACATATTTTTTTGTTTGCCTTTTCCCTTATCTTATTTTATTTATTTTTTATTTATTTAATTATTTCCCCCTTTTTTTTCTTGCACCAATTTATTTGATCATTCTATTTTTATTAAATTTTTTCATGCTCGAAAGGTCTTTATTTTCATTTGGTAGTGTATTTTGTTTTTGTATGTTCACATAAACCAAAAATAAGAGGACTAGTGGTAAAAAAAGTTATTGTATATCTACATATGGAGCAGGTCCCCGTCTACAGAGTCCATCGTGCTTTTTTCAATGTTTTTACCAGTTAAATCACCATGTCCATTTGTTTTGGAGAGGAAGAGACCTCTGCAAATTATTCAGCTCCTGGTAAAAACCTTCTAAACAAATAGAGAAATTTCAGTTTGTTGCATTCTGCAATCCTTACCACTAGATACCACTGGATCCCCCTAAATCTTACACACTGGACCTTTAAATAAAGTAACAAAACCTGAAAAAGTAACACTTGTCAAGACACATTCAAAAATGCTATTGCATCCTTTATCTTTCTTTCATTATCCAAAATACTGTAAGTGAAAGAGAAAATGGAACACACTAGTTTTTATTTTTGGTTTACACGTGAAAGGAAACTGCTGCCAGTGTGTGTCTAAAGTTGCCATTAAATTTTAATGTTAGATTTCAGCAGAGATAACAGAAGCACTTGTTTTAGCTGAGGGGGATGTTTCACTCATCCATAAGATATAAACAGTGCCGCATTCCTGTAGTATTACTAGAAAAATAAATTGGAATAAAAATGGTAATCATTCTTTCGCTGGAAATCAATGTTCTTGCAAAAATGTATCTAATTATGTTGATAAAATGTGCCCACACATGTTTGAGCATCTTTTCTGATTTTCACTGGTGCTTTGGCAACATGAGAATCATTTTATGTTTCCAACAGAGCTGAAAGAAAAGATGTAATAAGACAGATAGAAGCAGAGAGCAATAATAGAGGCATTAGAGAGCGAAAGAGAGATTTCTAGTAAACTCCTCTGATCCATTAACATCACTGTCAGCCTACACAAAGCTGAACTCAGTCCCGTGAGGAAAGGAGGGAGACAGCTCTCATCTGCCTGCCTGTGTGTGTGTGTGTGTGTGTGTGTGTGTGTGTGTGTGTGTGTGCGTGCGTGTGTGTGTGTGTGTGTGTGTGTGTGTGTGTGTGTGTGTGTGTGTGTGTGTGTGTGTGTGTGTGTGTGTGTGTGTGTGTGTGTGTGTGCGTGTGTGTCTGTGTTGGGGTGATGACCTCAGCAGCACTCAACTTAAAACAGCCTCTGATTGCATCTGTTGTCCGCTCCGTCTGTGTTTTGGTCTCTGTCTCTCTCTTTTTTTTCCACAGTGTTTCCAGCCAACTGTCAAATGTTATAAAACTAAAACTGAATGAAAAGTGAATGCATTTAAAATCTAATGAGCTGATGCATGAGTGTTTTATCTGCCATTTTTTTATTCATGACATTTTGCCTCATACATGACTGTATTTCCCTGCTTTTATTTTCTCTCAGAGAAAACTCAGAGGGTTGAAGTGCCTTGCTCAATGCCAACACAACAACATTCTCGAAGGGTTTTGAGGTCTTTCATTTGTGTAACCTTTTATGCAATGGCTTGCTTGGTATTGCTCTCTAGTGGTGGAGAAAGAAATGCAGCCGTAAGAGAAAAAAAAATCATCCCTTAGTGCTAATGTTTACCTTCTTTTGCAAGGGAGAGAGGCAAGGAGGGAGGGAATAAGTGAGAGGCTAATAAGTGCAAAAACACAGTCATATGACTGGATCTACCGCAGCTCATGCCAAACTTGTTAATACAGTCAGTAAACAAGTATGGGAGGAGTGGCAGAGAGAGAGCCGCGCAGAGGAGGTTGACAATTAGAGACAAACAAGGTTGTCGGATTCAACACATGAATTTCACAACCTGTTGCCTCCGCAGTCATTCAAAGCAGAGGCATTCAAAATGTATGGTAGAGGAAATGCAGACTCACGCTAGTAACCCGCCTGTAGATCTGGGCAGCGTTTTGACACTCGGAGTAGGGGTACTCTGAGGTAGCCATCTCCAGCATACACATCCCGAAGGCGTAGACATCGACGGATTCATCATACTTCTCCTCATACATCTCTGGAGCCATAAACTCTGGGGTTCCTGGTGAAAAGGAGAGGAAAAGCAACAAACTATTACATCGTGCTATGAATTTAGAGCTCTCAGTCATAGCTAAAAACAAACTGGCTCAGTTTGTAAAGGGTCAGTTCGTTATTTTCCAACAAGGAACAACAATTTATAAAATGGGTCTAATATTAAGAGACAGGGTTACAGCCGGCAGCCATGAAACAAGCTGGTTAAACACAAAGGATCTCACTCTTCAACAAAAAGGTCCATCTCTGTCGGGATCCTGTCCATAATGTGAGACACTTAAACCCTCGTGTTGTCCTTGGGGTCAATCTGACCCCAAATGAAATCTTTTGCTATCAAAATTTATTTTTTAAACTTACGTAAACAAGGTCTATTGGCTCTAAATTCCAAAACGAAAGGAAACGTGTGGTAATGGGTTGAATGGACTGAAGGAAGATTAAAAGTGTAACACAGAATTGACTGACAATTTATAGGGCGGGGTCAGAATGACCCCAGAGGACAAAAGGTGTATGGCAATTGGGAGGACATTAACAACTTCAGCCTGTCAATGGTAAAAACAAGCACTTTTACTGAACGGAAACCTTAAATTCACCCAGGTAGATGTGAAAATATGCTGGCTCTAGGGCTGCCCCTTTAAAATCGGAGATTCAAATCATCAGTCGGAGACCTCTCAGATTGCTTCAAGTCATACAGTCATTTTAGGATGTTTGCAATTTCAAAATATGTTGCTTCTATTAGTCATTTAGACATAAAAACATTGGAAAATAAGGGCTAGGTTGAAAACTGCAAAAGATATTCCTTAACTTAAATAGTTTATGACGAGAAAAGGGCTGAAATCATAAAAAATCCTAAACACAGCATGAAATTTTAAATTAAAAACCCGCTCACTGGTTCCACATACTAGCCTTGTTGTGTTTGCGTACATCTATGCATGTGTGAGTCCACAAGAATGTGTGTGTGTGTCTGTGGATTTCTGAAAGTGTCCAAATACTTGAGGCCAGCCTAATTACTACAGAGCAGCTGTGAGATTCACAAAGCATATCATTTTTGCCTCAAGCACATGAGAATATGCATAATAATGTACTTGTTCGCAAACGTGAACGAATACCAGAATATCTGTGGTTAAATGTACAACTGAATAGCAGCCAAGTCGTTATAGGGAGCACAGCAGGCACTTTTTACTCGACTTGGGTTTAAGTGTGTATTATGCAGGCTGTGTTTTGTGTGTGTACACAGCCATCACATCTCCAGACAGCTTAATCCTAGCTTAATAGCAGACTGAGTGGTGTGTATTTCATATTTCAAAATACCTGCGGTTTGCTTTTACAACCAGATATTTTAGAAGCAGTAAAATTAATCTACAGTAGGCGTGCGCAGTGTTACACAATGTGTCTGTGTTCATTTCTATGCCTATAAAATGAGACAGCGTGCATGGAAATGCATGGAAAGCGCTTATTGTTATGGCAAACTCACATAAATTACATCAGTTGTTTCATCTTTTCCAGCTTCACAGATCCAAACATTTCATTCTTGTATACAGCTTTATGTCTGACTACAGACATGTGTGTATGTGTGTGCATGCAAGAGATAAGGAATTTGTGTCGTCAGTGGCCTTGTACTGTATGTGCTTTTTCCTACCTATGACACTCTTGGCAAAAGAGGCTCTCTTTAGCGTGGCCAAACCCAGGTCCCCTATCTTTACTGAGCCCGTGGGCCCCGTGATGAAGATATTGTCGCACTTCAGGTCCCTGTGAATGATGGGCGGGGCTCTGGTGTGCAGGAAGTGAAGGCCTTTGAGGATCTGTCTGCACCACGAACGCAGGACCTTGATTTTCATCACCTTGAAACGCTTCAGGTAACTGCAGGACAAAGAAATCGCACACAAGACGGCATGTCAGTCAACAACGCAAGATTATGTGTACAAAATTATGCTGAGAGCAGCGGGTTCGACCTCATTACAGATTTCCAACAGCCATGAATCCTGTTCAAGTGGCCTCTTTGTCTGACACAATAACTGAAAGTCACTTCACAGAGAGACACAAGCTAAAACACACAAAAAGCTGCCCTACTGTGCATCTCATATCTCACCTGAAGCATCGCGTTATTGAAGCTTAGATGCACTCTAAAGTGTTTTGAATGTATTCCACAGTAATATTATTATTGCAGGGCACTGAAAACCATCCATGAGGGAATAAATTATTCCAGAGCAAAGCACTGCGAGTAGGACAATAGCCTGATAAGATGCAAAAACACGGATAATGCTTCAATTAAAGATGAAAGCTTACACAACCAAAGTGGATTACTGTCAGACAATTCCAGCTTTAAAAAGATATGTCCTAAATACCCACACAAATATGTATGTGCGCATGAAAAAACACACAAAAAAGACGGGCAGTCGCTGACAGGCATTCTGGTTTCTGCGTGGTTAGAGGCTGACATTGCACACATGCCAAAAAAGCACTGGAACACTGAGACAAACAGAGATTAAACTTATTTTACCTCTTTGAAAACAGGAATCTATTTTAATCTGGATACAAATATGTGTGAAAGTGCTAAATTTAAGAGACTGACAATGCAATGACCTTTTTTCAGCAGGACTATGAACATGTTTTTAAACTGATACTTGTTTATTTATCTGAACATATAAAAAGTAAACTATATACAAAAAGTGGACATAGCCACCGTGACATCACCCACTGGTCTGTGGACTTCTGTTTAAAAGCCTTGAATTTGGCATTTTAGCTTTCACTGTCTTGTTTTTTTCAGGATGGATCTGACTAAGAACCAGAGGACGCCACCACGGAAGTGACTAATCTATCACAAGATAGCCACACCCTAAAGCAAATCCTGCTTTACTGCCCATTTTTTTTATTGCCCTACATGGGACCGTAAAATGAACATCATGCTGTACTAACCCTTTGAAACCTGGATCATCACCACTTTTCTTATACTGAATTCAGACACCTTTCAGAGTATTTAAACTTTTGGATCCTGAGCAAATTGGTTTCATTTCATTTGAAAACATGGGCGAAAATGCAATGGGCAACTTGACAAGAAATGTCCTACAAATTGCAAAAAATAAGCTTTTTTCTTTCTTTTTTTTTATTTTTTTTTTTTTTTTTACAGAAAACTATATTTAGAATGATCTCAGATTTATATATTTTAAGTATTTTTTCATGTCATTTTATTGTTTGCTTTTTTGCAGGTAATTTCCTTGTACTTTATCTATTTATTTTTTTCTAAATTTCATGTAAATTTTGGGGTCATTTCTTCTTAAGTTGCTTGTTCCCTTCTTCCCATATTTTTTATTCAAACAAATTGAGACAATTTGCTCAGGTTTTAAAGGGTGAAAGAAAACTTGAAACCTCCTTTCAATGTTTTAAACTGATCTGCTGTTAAAAATGTCAAAAATGATTTTACACTAATTTTTTATGCATACAGCGCTCTAAAGAAATTGAGTGTCACTGACATTTTTTTTGTCTAAAATACATGATTTAATCAAACACTAAAGTTGTCATGAGTTTATTTACTGTCAGGAAAATTTTTCTCACTGTGGCAATCCTCTTCTGAGGTAATTAATCAAGTGAAAAGCTGGGTAATTTACAATCAGACTTCTTTTCGGTGGATACATCCCCTGCTGGCAGCACTTTCAGACTTGCAAACTTTGTCTGCAGACTGTAGTTATCGCTCAAACGTTGCCATGGCAACACCTGAAACAGACAGAAGGACTGTCTATTAGCGGCATGCAGCTTCTGCCCTCGCAGACTTTACATGATGACAGAAAACACATCACAGTACATAAGACTGTCCGTAAGTCTGGAGGCTGAACATCTGCATTCAGTCATAAAGACAGTTATAAAAAGGCAGTTCTACACCACATAAAGCAATTACATCCTATCACAACCTCCTCCAAATGTTACATTTTAGCAACTTCTACTGAAACAACAGTAGCCATGCACATCATCACAGGCTTTTTAATGGCAAGTGGCAAGCGTCCATTATCTTTACCCACTTCACTGTCCAGAGTTTTAAGAGTCTGGAATCTATCTCACCCCGTGTGGAAAGCAGAGAGGCACCTTTTGACAGCTCGCCAGGCCATTGCAGAGCTAAGACAGATCCACACCTGTGGGTGATCTGGAGTCTCCAGTCCACCTTTGGAATGTGAGAGGAAACTGGAGGAAACCCCGCAGGATTACAGCGAGGCTAGGACAGGAATTTTACTGAGAAGTGTATTTCAGTTTTCTGCAGCACTTCCAGATTCATCTTTCACTCTACCAGTGAAAGAACATAAACATTTTTTTCAAGAATTATTAGAAAATTATCCAAAAAAGGGAAAATGTCCAGAAAACAGTGTTTATTATTATGATGATTTTATATTTTTAAAAATATACATACATATATTTATTTTCAGCAAATTTTAGGTCATTTTCTTGTTTGTTTGCTTCTTTTATGCCATGTGTAGTACAGTGAGTCACTTGTTGGCTTCTCCCCATGTTTTTGAATAAAATCAAACCAATTTCTGAGGTTTCAAAGGATTAAAGTGCACCTATAGTTAGTATACTTAAATACACTTCTTATGAAGTGCAGTTTAATTACATTTTAAATTGATATGATGAAAAGGCTTTATTAAAAATTTTGAGAACTCATTAAAAATTCAACTGACTGTCACTCTTAAATATGGAAGTAAACATCAACGTTTGAATTCAAGGCAAAGTGTTTCCAATTTGCGCCTAAAAGCTTGTCTGCGTTTCTCTCCTCGGCTCATTAGCTAAATTCAAGTAACGAGCGAAGAACAGACAGAGGAAGCAGAGTTAGTCATCCTCTGATCACCCAGACAATGAGGAGGATTCACAGATCAACTGTTCCACAAATCATCCTCTTTTTTGACTTTTTGGTATGTGCTCATTTCACTGCACCACAGCAGGCAGAACAATTTTATTTGAGCTAATTGTTGTTATTATGTGAAGCACTTTGGTTCCTTGAGTTCAAAGTTAATTGGTCCTTGATTTTACTGCATTTAATTCAATGTAGGAGCTTGGCTTAAACTGAATCTTCCCGTGGTCCCGGTGAATTACTGGCAGCTGCCTGAACCACCCAGTGACCCTGCAAATCTGTCTCAACAGACAAGGAGCCGTTCAGACAACTCTGCTCCGACCCCAGGTGCACACTGCTGGGAGAAGCTGCAGTGTCATTGTAATATACCCAGTGTCTTTAACAGAGTAGACTACACTCATTAGCCAGTGGTATGTCAATTAAAGGGGAAGTTCACCCCAAAATCAAAAGGACATATATTTTCCCTCAGCTTGTGGTGCTCAAAGCACCAAAATAAATAAAGAAATAAATATTAGGGGTTGACAGATTATCGGCCTGGCCAATATTTGGCATTTTGCAGATTATCAGCGTTTCTTTAACGATCGCTCATAAAATTAATGAATTAAAAAGTGTCAGCATGGAAGGGAATTTTACTTTGTGAAACCTCAGTGAGATATTTTTAATTATTCGTTTTTCTTTAAATTTTCACATGACTTCACATTTGCTAAAGGCATTTAAACAAAGTTTTGTGTTGAAGTTTGTTTTATTCAAAATTCAAAATATTGACAGAAAGATTTTCATTTTTATAGTAAATTCATATCAATTACAAATATCGGTTATCGGTCTCATTAACTACTAATAATCAGAATTGGTATCGGCCTTGAAAAGCCAAAATTGGTTGACCCCAATAACAATAACTTTGAAAAACTCAACCCTAATGTCTCTTTCCAGAAATTATGACCTGGTTACTCAAGATGACCTTGACCTTGTTGTAATTAGTTTCATGAAGGAACTATTTTCTTTCTAGTGAACTACAGTCATGAACCGCATCACCCTGCAAGGAAAGAAGAGGCTCGGCTCATGATGACACAAGATGTCAACATTACTGGCATCCTCCTCGCCTGAGCTGTCGCATTAGCTAGCTCATGGTGAGCTAGCAGTAGATGCACGCTTCCTTATGCACGGTGGCACAGCTGGTGAATGTACTTCAGTAGAGAGAAAATAGTTCCTACATGACAGAGCTAACGACAAGGTCTATAGATTATCTTGAGGAACCAGGTCATGGTTTCTGGAGAGAGACATTGCTTTTTTGTTTTGAGCACAACAAGCTAAGTGCTATCTAGCTTCATGATATTGGAGAGAAGGCAGACATCTCTATGGCCGACATCTCCAACCCAATCTAGATTGATCAATAGCGCCCACTTCCACTCTGATCACATACTGTCCAAACTGGTCAGGATATGTAAACTCCATAGTGGCAATATTACCATACAGCATATGGCGTACCATGATAAAATAACTCCATCATGATGGGGTCGTTTCACCAAAGACTCTTCACGTATCTCTTTCGCATTTCTTTTGTTAGTCTTTAACCCTCATTTCAATGAGTCTCTCCAGCACCATCTTCCAACACAGAGTCAATTAAATGACAATCAGGTCGGCAGACAGCATCTCTGCTGGTTGGTGGCAACAAAATAAACAACAGGAAGTGTTTCTCTTTTGTCTTCGTTCAAGGATGAACTCTAGTTGCATCAGGTTTATCAACTATGCTACCCATTCACACCCGGTACTGTTAACTGTGAACAATAGCACTAACTCAACCAACAATGGAGTAAGACCACACTAGAACTGCAACTAATGATGATTTTCATTATCAACTAAGCTGCAGATGGTTTTCTCAAGTAATTACCTTATTATTTGGCCTACAAATTGTTCAGAAACTAATGAAAAATGCCAATTATAATTCCCTAAAGCTCAAGTTGTTGTCCTCAAAACCCAAAGAGATTCAATTTATTACCTCATGAGACAAAGACAAGCAGGAAACAACAAACTGGGACTTGGGACTATTTAGCATTTTTTGCTTGAAATGATGAGTTTGTCTCTTATTTAAGCGCTCACCATTTACCTGTGTTTTTAGAAGTTACACTGAGGAATTTATTAGACCGAAATATCAGGGCGGATTCACATATTTTCACAGGGAGTTTGCCTTCAGGCGCAGAACACATCACAGGCTGAAACGATCTTTTGCATACTTTTTAAATGAACACACCTCAAAACGCACATCTGCATAACTTAAGTGTTTTTACTAAAACCCTCTAAAGCCTCTTCCTCATATCCACCTCTGTTACATCATGCTCCATCTCTCACTTTTATTTCTCACACGTCTCTTAGGAAACATTGTTCTCTTCTCCTCTTCCTCCCTCTGTACCTTCCTTCCCTTTACCTACCCGCCCTCCTCTCCCTCGCCTGTCTCCTCTGCTTTCTTTCGCTCCCTTTCTGAAGTCAGAACAGTGTTGACAGACAAGTTAAACCCTGTGGCATGCAATGCCGGAGTGACACTGCACAAAGCATCTCTCCCACACATAACCACTCAGCCCTAGTCTCTTTTCAACGCATAAATACATAAGATATATATTTGCACTGTGCTAAATATGCTTATACAGTTTGTGGACAGTCCATATAGAGTACACAGATAGGCATTCATGCACTCACACACACCCATGGACACACACAGATAAGGGGCCACTAATACCCTGAACCCATGCTGGTCAGTGTTTCCATCCTCACCATCTCCCTCCATTCCTATCAGCCCTCCCTCTCATCATCTCTCTTTCTTTTTCCACCACTTCAGCGCACAGCCGTCCTTCTCCTTTCTGAGTCTTCATCTGGATGACAGCCAAATCCCCCTGCAGCCTTGATCCTGTGCATATATGTACATGCATGCATAAAGCACACTTCATTCATGCATGTAATTTATTTCCCGCATTTACTACGTGGAGATAAAAGTGCTGATTAGTTGAATGAAAACTTGTCATTTGAATGATTATTTTAAAAGTTTCTGGTTCCAGCTTTTCAAATGTGACTATTTGCTAGTCATCTTCTTCTGTTATTGTGAACTGAATATTTTTGTGGATGAGAACTTTGGCTGGACTAAACAAGATATGAAGCTATTACCTTGGATTCTGGGGATTTTTCTGACGTTTTAGAGAAACAATATTATTTGGAGATCATAGCTACAATTTGTAACTAATTGATGAAAATGGCTCGACTGTTTCGGAGCCAGGTTATAAACATTCTCAATTTACAGCAGAAAACTAAAATGTATTTGTAAAGACATCTGGGGCGAGAAAGGAGCAGTACAGTAACAGAATAATGATTCATATTTGATCAGTGCTGCCTTGTTTGACAGTTTGACCGCAGTTCACAGGCTGTGATTGACATGAATGACAGTTGAGTTTTAGACTCCTTGGCTCCTGATTTTTATTCATCTATGGTGAATTCTTGCAGGATTTCCTTGTGAGAAAGAGGATTAATATGATGTTTTTTCACAGATTATCTGACTCATGTACTACTGTGCGGATGTTATGAAAAAATCTGCAAATATGTTTCTGCAAAAGCAAATATGACAAAAAGTTATTGTTTATCAAAGTTACCAACTTTATCTTTAATCAGTTATAAAAATAACCACCAGTTGCAGCTGTAATATTATGTATGCTTGATGGTGGTACAGTGTGATAAGATTGTTCATGGTGCCACAGAAATGTATTCTTTAACTTTTGTGCAGTACACTTACTATACAGTGCATAAGACGATTTTTTATATAATAAAGAAGGAATAGAATATTCCCCAATAATCACACTTACTATTTATGCATACTTAAGATTTGTTTTTGTAATATGGTGATTAATTTAAGTCTGAACATTCAAATAACTCGGGTTTAGCTCCTTTCTTTTTGTCATTTATATTTCCTGTTTTTCTTTTTTTACACAGTAGTGACAGAAAACAGATATTTTTTGTTCAACATTTTACAGTTATGTGCAAAACACACTGTATAGATTCAGGATGCAGAGTGTGAGCATTTGTTGACAAATTTATGAAGGTTTTTCAGTCTTCCAGTGGAGGGTGCTACTGTCCTTGGTAGTGTTGTGCTGCTGGATTAACACTCTCATTCTGTGGTCACAGGTGGTTTAAAGGTTTGTCAGTCACTCAGTCTAGTTGCCCTTAAACTGGAAATCTAGTTATTCCTTGTCTGTGTCTATGTGTCTATTTATCTGACTGTCTCACTTTCAGCTTCTCAGCATATTTGACTTCCTGTCTCTCTCGCTTTGTGACTCTGCATAAAACTAACTGCATATTAGTCTGGTCATCCATCCACCTCTCTGTCTGTCTGCCCCCCCCCCACAGGCCTCATTTGGACTCTACCCCTGTCTGTCTCTCCGTCAGGAATGAGAGGAATCTGCAGCAGAAGCAGCAGCAGCAGCTGGCAGGTGGGCTGATGTCCCACGATGCACTGCGTGGGGCAGGCCGTGCACCACACGCCGCACATTTAGCCTTTTATTGTGTCAGGAGCTCAACAATCACATTCACAGACACACATCTATTCTGCACAGCAGAGAGACTGGCATGCGCTCATGGCGTGGACAATGACTGCCACAGATGCATCAATTTTCCACAGTGAATTTTGGGGAAGGGGGGAGACTGACAGACGCCCCTGGTATTGACCTGCAAAGATATACAGTTTGTCTCCATGTGATTCTTGAGCTTTACCAACTCGTTTTGTGCATTTGATGCTGAAGTCAGATGAAAGCACCTTATTTTAGGAGTTGATTGTTATTTCAACTGCACAGTGCAGTGTCATCATTCCACTATTTAATTAAAATCCCATACGTGCATAGACAGGCACTCAGTCAATAATGTATATACTGTAAATAACACAGACACATACTGTACATTATTGAGTCAGACACACTGGCTGACCCTCTAACAGCTGCACTCAGCACTGAAATCCAGCTGGGACATGATGTGCCTACCACACCAGAGTGAAAGGCCGTTTGAAGTTGAAAATAGAGAAAAACTGCGTATTGGCTTGACAGTTTAGAGGAGGACACAGGCGTGCGTGTGTGTGTGTGTGTGTGTGTGTAATTTCTACATTTCAACAAAAACCCAGAGGTGAGTCATCATCTCTAATGACAGTGCTTTACAGAGGCCAAGGGGAAAAGAGGTTGTTAAAAGTGTGTGTGCGGGTGTATGTGCATATTCCCTGCAAGTGTTTCATGTGAAAGAACATTAATTTGAAGCAACTATAAAGAGTTGTTAACTGGTTATGAAACATTCTCAATTCAATGCTGCTGCTTTCATATGACCTAAAGAAGCAAACAAGACCATCATCAAGAAGACTGTCTATTACTATGTAGTGGAGCCGCGACAATTAGTTGATTAACCGATCAAAGAAAATAAATCTCCAACTATTTAATAATCAATTAATCATTCCACTAATGTTATATATATATATATACATGTTGTGCCTACCACACCTATATATATATATATATATGTTTGTGGATAAAACAAACCTAACACTTTGGTTAACATTAGTTGAATGTAGCTGACGTTAAATGCGTTTGTCATGTAAACAAAACACCAAAAAGCTTTTTGTGCTTATGAGCACGATCACCATCATTTACCAGGCAATCAACAAAAATTTGTTTTAATTGAGAGGCTAGACTACCCTTATGCATCCTGCAAACAGCTGTGTTTTAAAAAAAATTACTATAAAATAAGTTTGTTATTTTCCCCTCACTTCTAAACAAATGCTCATGCTAGCCAGATCAAGATTTTTACGACACAAGGCAGCGCTACTCATGGAAATATTACCGCTTTCGTCCACAGGGGCCGCCAAAATAAACATAAAAAGTTCTGTGTAGTTGTTTCAATAATGCAATTGCTATTGTCCATGCCAATCAGTTATGTCTTGAGACACACTTGCTCACACCCTTCAGCCACACCTCCAGTTTTCTGTTCATTCATTTCATATGTGTGTGCAAATTATGTAGAACAGCAAGTAGCAGAGGTGGAAACTACAGAAAACACACTGCAACTTTTGTAGCTTTATACTGTTTTTTCCCTCAAAGTCACAAAATCAACATCTTGGAAAATTCATACCATCTCGCATGTACTCACGTTTTAAGCGTGCCAGATGTCATGAGTTCCGTGACCAGAACAATACATTTCTTTCCTTTGCATGGTCCCTCCCAGGAGTCATAGAAGCGGACAATGTTAGGATGCTGGAGACCCTTTAACATCCCGGCCTCCTCTTTGAAGCGCTGGCGCTCTGACTTGGACAGCTTGCGATCCTGCACACAGGGAAGAAGAGGAAGATTAGTCATTCATACACAAAAACTAAGAAACGCAGCTGATCTGAAATCTACTAGGAAGAAGCATTTACCCAAACATAACAGGTTGCATTAATAGTACAACACTATTACAGCGAGTGTGATTACAATCAAATTAAGCTGGAAGAAGGTTTGAGAGCGGAGAGGAAAGCTAATCAACAGAGGGAAATGAACAAGTGAGGAGAGAGAGGAGGAGGAAAATAAATGCTTAGAAAACAAACACTGATGCACCATCTTAACATGCTGCCAGAATACAAATGCAGACGAAATATGAAACCAGGTACAATCAGAAAATGGTGTCATATTACGTTAAGACAGCACTGCAAAAAGATGAGGATCAGGATAAAACAGTAGACTGTCCTTTCATCTTAGCTCAAAGAGGCCACAGACAACCATGATTTTGATCATCTTTTTTTTCCACACACTTCTTTTTTCTGAAAGGTTCTTGTGACAAGCTGGTTTATTAAACCGATTTATAAATACACTGATTTTATGCAGGAGGTAGAATTTGGTGAGCTACCAGAGTATGTTTTTCAAATGTTATTTTCAATACTTTACTGTATTCCTTGACTTGTAGGCTTCTCAACAAATAAGCCATGTCTAAAATTTCTCATTAACTATTTCCTAGTGCTGCAAATATTAACCACTTTGTCATCAACTATTAAATTAATCGCCAACTGTTTTGGTAATCTTTTAAGCTGTTTGAGTCAATGGTACGTAATTTGATAATAAAAATATAATAATAATAATTTCTCTGATTTAAGCTTCTTACATGTGAACATATTATGGTTTCTTGAGTTCTCTGTGAAAGAAAACTGAACATCTTTGAGCTGTGATCATCTCGCTAAAGATTGAAAAGAAAGAGGGGAGGAGAAAGAGGGATGGTAAAAGAAACACAAAGCCCTTTTACACGCCACGACTCATTCACAACCTGGATGCCAAGGCTACGGCACAGACCTACCTGCTACTCAGCTTAAACATTTAAACAGTCATTTTGGGTAGAGTATTTTGCCTAAGGATAACTCGACATGCAGACTGGAGAAGATCGAACTGCTGATCTTCTGATTAGTGTATGACCCACTCTGCCTCCTGAGGGGGAGGGGAAGACCTGCTGCTGCTAAAGACTCATCCATTAGTACATGGTGAACATGCTCTACCAGATGAGCGACTGGGGCAATCCTAATTGCTTGAGCTCTGACACAAAGTCTCATATATCAGAAATGAGAGAATGAGGCAGTGATTAGCGATTAGCGTCCCCAGCTACTTCTTTTCACCTGCCAGTGAGCAGCCTCACCAGGAAGGTTTAACATGCTTTTCCAGCAGATCCCACCGCCCTCTGAGTGGGTAAGGATGTGATGCCACATTGGCTTCCCACCAAAAATCACTCCAAATTCTTTCCTGAAATGCACATTTAATCCATATCAGCTTCTTGCGTTGTTTTGGTTTTTATTTGTATGTGGTCAATAATACTGGCTGCAGGCTCTAACTGAGTCTCTATCAGTGTCACCAAAACAAGCCGTCTACATTCTTCCATCATGTGGACGACTAGCTTCAAAAGCTACCATGTGAACAAACACACAGGCTGGACACAGTTGAATGCATGACAGCTTTTATGCACATGTTCATATATAAGTACACACACACACACACACACACACTTTAATGGGCATTCCAGCTCTACCACTGACACCTCAATAAACACAGATGCAAAGGGCAATGTGGGCGGGTCAGACTTGTAAAAAAGTGCGTGTGCATGTGTGTGTACTTATATATGAACATGTGCATAAAAGCTGTCATGCATTCAACTGTGTCCAGCCTGTGTGTTTGTTCACATGGTAGCTTTTGATATAAGGGAAAAAACCCCCAAAGATAAAAATATCATTTTAATGCAGGCAGCAGTTTTTTTTATGTTCGGCTTGTGTATCTGTTTTAGTGAGCATGTGTGTATTTGCTTTGTCTGCATATGTTTACACATTGATATTTCTAGGTTCTTCACAAGCTCTGTGTCTAACCATAGCTGACACATTCAGCACATCACTACCCCAAAAATAAACAAAATGAGAGCTGCCTGACAATGATAAAATAAAGGTGACAAAACCTCAATACTCAAAGCATTTCAGCCCAAATGCGGCTGCATCTTCCTCTGTGATTCTAACTCATTAAGTTATCCATGCAAAAAAGAAAGTCTTTATAAGATAACCTGCAGTTACAAAAAGGTTGCACCGGATATGAAAACAAAAGAGATTAAAACAAACATGAAAGATGTTTCAATTAACCTGAAACAAACAGAGAGTTGTCTATTGAGGGAAATATAACACAAATACAGAACGTTTAATGAAGTCTGCGACCCTGTTAGAGGGTGAAATTACAGAAAAGTGAACAAAGATTGGTCTGTGAACAAACACAAGAAGAGCGGCAGTAGGGAGATGTTTATGTACAGATGACATAATAACCAAAACAGACTGAAATCACAGTGGGAGAGAGTGTTACATTACATTTAAACAAGCAACAGTATTTTTAAAGGTGACGCAAGATCAGACGTTGGAGGTTACACACCTACTCCTGGCATCATTACCAGGACCATCACCATGGCAACCAGTTTTAAAAAGAGGTCCAATGATGGGCACCTTGCTTCCAATTTAACTGTTTTTGCAGTTTCATTCAATAAATCAGCAACATTCTGACATCTCTGAGATACACTGATTTTTTTTTTCTTCACAGGATCATATTTTTTTATTATAGTACTTGAGATGAATTTGGAATGTAAAAAGCATCAAGCAATTTAGTGCAAACCATCTGAGACAGAGCACCAGTTAAGCATCATCATGGTTTTTAAAGCAACACGGCCACCACAATCTCAGCGTTCTGAGGTGTGGTGGTACAAATGAGTAGGGCCCCCGATTATGGCCAAAATGATGATTTTGATTAATATTGACATCATGATTATTCTTTGATTCTAAGGACAAAATATTTTCATTGTACTTTCTCTTTTAAATCAACAGAGCACTGCTTTCACTTGCACGTTGTACTACATTTCTGCTAATGTACAAATCTTTGAATCAAATTAAAACTGGTCCTTATTCATGATGCATCTCTTAGAAACAAAATATAAATAAAAGTGTTAATAGGACACATATTTCTGGCCAAGTGGAGTGCAATCGCATTGATTATTTCTGTCCGTCTTTGGGAGCAGGATGGATACAATGACACGCTACATGCTGTTACTGATGTCTGACATTACCTATGTTATTCATCTTGATCTTCATGAATTTACTGTACTGTATAATGTGGTGTTTTTTTGCGTGTTTGAACCATTTAGTTGTGTTGCTTTGCGGTACAGACACAGAGGAAGAAGTCTAATTTCATTAATTGTGGAGCCCTACAATTGAAAGAGAGATATTCAGATAATCAGGTAATATTCCTACTTTGATCAACATCTAGACCCACAACCGCTAAACAACTCAGCAGTGAAGATTCTGCCAGGTCATGGTTTGTCTAAGTCTTTTGAAATGTTATAAAGCTATTAGGAAACCTTGTGAGCTGCTTCAGAGATTAGGGAAATCTCTGAGGTGATGATCTCATATTGTCACATTGTATAACCTGGGGCCTCGTCTATATCATATGACTTACACACATACAGTGAGAGAGAAAATCTGAAAGCTTCAGTCTGTTTTTAAGTGCATTTATGTGTGTAGAATTTGTGTGTGCGTGTGTGTGTGTGTGTCAGAGCCCGTAACAGCTTATCCCTTCATCCTGCAGCAACTGCACTTCGCTGATGATGATGGCCCATTAGCGACTGACACACAGACACATCCATGTACGTCACCAACCGACCCTTATTCCTGTAGAGTGGTGAAGGGATGACGTATTTTTGTAGGCCAACCAGGAAGTTAGCATCGCACTGGTTCCCTCGTCAAAAACTTAATGGGATTTTTGAAAGGGATTTTAGATTATTGCCAAAAATAAGCTCTCTGACGAACACAAGTTTATGAGACTTAGACGTTTTGTTCAGCATGATAATCTTCACAGATGAACACCACTTTTGTGTGTTTTGAAGTGTAATTGAAATCGCTAGAAGCAAAAAGGTATTGTTAGGCGATACACAAAACCACATCGCGGTCGCACGACTTAAACGTCACAACTACAAACACTGTAAAAACACGTTAAAACACGATCGAAAAATATTATAAACAGATAAATCTACAAGTTCGAGTGCGACTCTGTAAAGCTGTAAAGGCGGACAAGTGGGTTGAATGAGTTTCTGTGTCCGTTGTGATGACGTCTAACGTCCCCGACAAACACTGTAGTCCCATTTAGCCACTTGTTAGCAACTGCATTTTCTAAGCCAAGTAAAACCTTAAAAGTTCAAAAATCTGGTTTGAGGGGACGTATTTTATGTTGCAGAACAAAATGTCTAAATATTTTTAGCCTTTGTTAACTTCAGACCTTATTTAAGGCATTTTACCGAAAACCCATTCAAAAAACCCATAGACTCTAAGACGAGGGAAATGGTGCTTAAAGGCTAATGGACTTCTGCTTATGAGGACTCATTACTTCACCACTCCATTGTCTCACTCTTTTTTATCTTATGATCACGTGACCCTGTGAGTGGTCACCTGACGATCGCTGCAGGTCACCTGACTGACTGGAAGCCAACATTCCATTTCCCTGCAGCACTTAGAAGAGACCCTGACCACCCATATCACTGTTAGACGCCTCCCTCAGGGCACCAGAACATTATTGCTCTCTCTCTCTGTACTTTGAGTGTGAGTGTGTGTGTGTGTGTGTGTGTCTTGTGCAGACAGTAAGTCTAAGGGGGCTTCCTAATCCATTATTAATATTTCCGTCTTCATTCTAGTGTATAAATGAGCAAAGAGCTCTCACACATACAGTAGAGGCTTTGTAAGAGACAGTAAATGCATATCCAAAAGAAAAGTATACAAAAAAAACAAAACTGTTGTGAGCACGTGGACATTTAAGAAATTAATCTGATCCATGGCGCATGAGTCCTCCTGTTGAGAGTGGTTGTTTTCTTTCTCTCCATCCCTTCTTTTCTGCTCTGAGCTTCAAAACATCATGAGACTTGAGTTTGTGTCAAAAATACACTCTCACTCTCCATCCAAGCCTCTCTCTCTCTCTTTCTCTCATACACACACACCTAAGCAAGACAGAAACACACACTCAAATCTGCAGCCTCTTATCTGACACACACTTCTTTTCTACACAAGGATTTCTCACTCTCTAAGCCCGGCTTTGCGTTCTTGCTATCTTCCTTTTTGCCTATCTGACGACTTGAAAGACGCCACCTATACATCCCTGCTGTAAGTGACAGCTCTAAGTCTGTCTGCCCTATTTCTGTGCTGTAACAGCCAAGTGAGGACACGCATGAACACACACACTGGCATACGTATATCCACATGCACGACCAGGCAGCCAGACAGGCGGGCAGAAACAGAATCAGCAGTGTTAAAGCATTATGCAGCTTCCTGCAGGGAAGCTGAAAGCTGATACCCTCCGATCAACTCGTCTAGTCTGGACATCCCGCTGTGCTTTAACACTCAGTGATCATCTGCTCTCGGCTTCTCTGGTCTGTTGCACCCCAAGCGAGCAAGCGGCACTCACAGCACCAGATGGATGGAGGTTGCAACAGAAAACAACACAGCGAGTGCCAGAAAATTCAGACAATAAACACACCAATGTGTTAAACTGGTGGTCCGCTCTATAACAACAAATACTATTGGGTTTGTTCTTTGGAGTTTCTGGGTATCCAAACTCACAGGATGTTGTCCTAACCTCTCTTGGGGACGGTGGAAGCCTAAACATAGCATAAATAATTGCATGATTGTCTGTGTCTGTTTCTCAGGCTTCCCATTATATAAGTGCAATTTGTGTTTACATAAGGAACGCAAATGCATAAGAGAAGAAAAGCAACTGTTCTGACAGCTGCTCATAAATTCACTGAAACTTTCACTGTTTCAGCAGCCAAGAATGAAAATTAGAATAACTCCTGTTACATGCTGCAGGGTCTGTTAGAATTTACGATCCTACCAGTTAGGTGTTGAATATCAGGATGTGAAATGTCAGAATTTACCACTAAAATCCATTCCTGTTTCTCAGGAAAAATACCTGCAAGTTCCCAAGACATTTAGCATGCATGTACTTGTGTCTGTGTATTTGAAAGCTGAAGAATAAATTTTTTACTGAAACAGAGACGCCCTTCCCAAACCTCATAATTTCATGCAACTGATAAACAGTCCAACTTAAAATTGGCATCACTACAGTGGCATTACTGGATCAACTTTTTCACCTGCAGCAGCTCTCCCTATTGTGGTTCATGCTGAAGTAGCAGTGTGCACTTCAGCTGCATGCTCATTGTTTTTTTTTAACAAATTTGAAGTGGAAAACCTTTAGCAAATAGCTCAAGTCAATCACATGTAGACCTAAATATTAAACCACAATAGTATGGCAAAAGATAACGCATTGAGTGGAGAAGATCACCTGAATGTTACTAAACATCCATGAATAATACTCCAGGTCTTCAAGCCACCAAAATAACACACTGAAATAGGTACATGCAATTGATTGTATGGACAGCAATAATCTAACGCTAGATCTATAACACCTCTTCCAAACTGGACGTGACGCAAACAAGCGAGCAGACTTTCCCAATGAAGATGTCCTAACCTGCTACTGGCATCAGCGAACAGGTTAAGCAACGTACTGCTTGTTCAAAAACACTCACCCTGACACTATTTTGGCTAGGCTTTGCACACTTCCAACCTAATTTCAGAGCAACAGCGAGCCATTGCTTAGGCTTAATAGGTTCCCTGAATGTTACTGTTGATCGTAGTATACATGGATATGTTTTTTTCCGCTCCATTTGCCCGCTCGCTGTATGTTGATCAAAAGTAACCAGTAACCAGCATCCTCAGATCAATGGCTCTGTACAGTTGATATTGTATTTTATTACGCATCAAAGATAGTGCTCTTTGAAGAAAAACTATTTTTTGATTAAAAACTACTGCACAGTCTAGGACTTGGTATTGGTACTAGATTTCTTTAAGGTACCAACTGGAATAACGCAGTAACAGCACGTCTTTAAACTATACCTGCATTTGATCCTTTTTGTACCCAGATATAGAAAAAAAACAGTTTCTATGATTTTGCTCACAGCCAATGACTGCAAGACTTCTTCAACTGAATGTGCTGTTGATTGGACCGTTACTGCAGCAGCTAAAAACTCATACAGTTTGTGGTGTGGTAAAGTTGAGAACGGTATTTGATGAAGTTGGCAGTACCAGCAAAATTAATGTTAACAGTTTCAAGATGTATTTGTGTAAAAAGCATTTGGATAGAGACAAGTGGTGGTGAACTTTTAACTGGATGCAGTTCTGTTTTTACCATTAAACTTAAATTCGAAAAAGATGAATACATTTCCAGGAAGTAATCATTTCAAATCACATAAAAATCTTCAACACAAGTGTTTGGGCACATAATTATGAAAATGCAGTGCCAGCACTAATAATATGTAATTCTTCATGATGATTTTCCAAGACTGATTATCATTAATTTGAGTGATACTGATAGGTTTGTTATATTTATTATTATCCTGATTGTTTCATGTTTAAATTTGCAAAATATAGCATGAAAAGAGTTCATGAAAAGCTTTTATTGCTGAAAGCATTTGGAGATGATGTCTGCAGCTGCACCCAAAAACAAGCTTTGTACATGAAGAATACAATCAGGAGTATGAGTGGGAGAGTAATAATATGATTGGCTGCGGATGTTTAGAGAAATACTGTACTACAACAAGCATTTCTTTCCACCATAAAACCATCCCTGACCTAATAGTTTTAACTGAAAATCATTATTCCAACACACAGCAAACAATTGGCAGCATACTTTTTTTTGCAATAATCGTGCAACACTTTTTGGCAACCTGACTGAACTATAAACTCTTCATCACAGTTTCTCCAGAATGTTTTGCTGACCCACTTCGGTGTTCCTCTGATCAACCTTTGAGTGCTGACCCAAATTTTCGAAGAATGTCGGTCTGTGACTGGAGAGAAAAATCAGGACCTGTAAATCTTGATTACATTACGCCTTCTCGGTCGACTGAATGAGCTGATTTGTTTCTGCATGCAGTGCCGACCTGCAGTGGTGGTGGTGGACGGGGGCACATGGTGGGGTGCTGTGTGTGCATTAGTATATCTGCAAGAGCATGAAAAAGGCCCGGTGTGTTCCATTAGTATGTAGCCGAAGCGTCTCGCAGACCCCCCACACTCTGGAAACACTCTCCTGCAAAGAACCGCAAACCCCCTACAGCACACACACACACACACACACACACACACACCTTATAAATGTGCACCAAAAAGACACACAACCAAAACCTCTCCAAGACCTTTACCACAGCTTGTTACGGTTAGCCTGCATATGGGGGGGGGGGGGGGG